>NC_091939.1:7978723-8153723 GCF_041260155.1 Ptychodera flava
AGGTGCTGCCAACTGGTAAATTTCATGAATTTCTCAAAATCATCACAAAACATGTTTTGAAGGCTGATATACTGATTTTTCTTATTTTTGACCTTGACCCAAAATTTGGAGGGGAAAGTAGAGCTGTTCGTTACTGCCCTCCCACTGGCATACACGGAAAATATGCCCTCCCACTGAATTTTGATGCCCACTGCCCTCCGGTACTACTACAGTCTGCCCGCTCCCCACAACAATTCAAGCTCCCCGCTGCCCTCTCCCCACTACTAAAATTCCCCATTGCCAACTATATGCCGACTAGGCAACCTAGATTAACACAAAACCATGCCAGTAGTTAGCAGTATACTTGGAACATTGCTCCCCTCTAAGTTAGGCGCTTAATTTCTGCTCAAGTTCTATCAACCGCGCCGCTTTCCCCTCCCTCTACGTATTTTCCGGTGTCCACTGTCAAAAATTTTCTCCCCGCCCGCTGAAAGTAATGAAATTTCTTCCCCGCCCACAGTAAATATCGATATTTTCTCCCCGCCCGCTGATTAGTTTTGTAATTTGCCCGCCCGCTGAAGAACTTCGCACGAACACCTTTTTGCACGAACAGCTTAGTTGGCGGCACCTGATGACGTTTGCTCGTCAAGAAAAGAATATATCAAACATGTCGAATAGTTTGCTCAATGGCATAAAAGGAAGGAAACTCACAGAAAATGGCCCGTACATGAGAGTAAATTGGCTGAGCGAAAAGCCTAGAATAAAAATTTGCAAAGCTAATTTCTCTCTTGTATGGCAGCCAGGCTTCAAGAAGCCTGGAAAAATGGTAAAAAAATATTTGAATGCTTTTCACATTCTCAGGTTCCTTTTGACTTTGTACATTGAAGTCACAGTTACAACTGTAGAAGAATTAACATTCTGAACATAAGGATCAATACATTAACTTACTGCCTACAGCCACCACTGTGGTTGCCGTTGCAGCAGCTCCGGCGTGCTGCTGTATTGCACATGTGTAGTTGCCGGCTTGGCTGAATGAGATGTCTGTGAGTGTTAGTTGTGATGCGGTTGTATTTATGGCAGTGTAGATGCTGTGATTAAGCTGTCTGGTCTTGAAATACCACACCAAATCTTCTGAGGAGAGACGCTCCGTTGTTTCAATGTCATACATATTGCACTGTATTGTAACTGTACTTCCATTCTTTGCTACTTTGTAATCTGGAACTACACAAAAAGTGAAAAAAGTCATACGCATTCCATGTCCAACATTGCTTTGATTCCCAAAATCTCATCTGACAAAAATAATTAAAATTGCGCAAACGAACTTTGTGACTTATAAGATCACCCTCAATCTGACTTTCACCCTAGATTTACTTTGCAGAGGTCCTCTTTTATAATATATTATGGAAAGTAGCAACAATCATACAAACCAACCCATCAAATATCTAACCACTTTTTACCAATCTCAAAAATTAAAGAATCAATGTAGCAAAATTGATTCTGATCGGCTGTTTTTGAGATATTTTGCATCAACAGACACACAGACACACATAGTTATGACAATAAATTATGTGTTAACACATGAGCACAATTTGTGCATAATTCAACTAAATTCAGTCTTGATATTGTAAAGATGTGCACCCCCTGGAATACCTCCACTTTGAACCACAAGCACATGCAATTTTTAACCTGTTCACCCCTTGTTCCCTGTCGGCAGCTCACTGTTGATAACATGGAATAGAATGGAATAAAAAGGCAGTCATATGCAAACTGTAATAGTTACAGCAATGTGGTAATCTCAAAAAAGTGATTAAAAATGAAAAGTTAAGAGGAAAACTTTTAAGTTTTCCTGTCCATTGCTAAAAGACAGAATATTCACTTTCACTTCTCATTCTTGAATGTAACTTGATGTTTAACCTGATGCCGACTTTGCTACCATGATCTGCTGCATCCCTGAGCCTGGCCATGATGCTCTGCATGTGTAAACATGTACGCATGAAGTATGGTGCAAACAAAATCTGCAGGAAGTAGATAAGACTTCAATGGGCTCTCTGATTGTGCAGCTGCTTGCCGGGGAAGTGCTCAGAAGATCTGGTAATTTGTTGCAATATATTATATTACATGTATCCACACAAATTGCACTGCATGAACATCAGACTTTAAACCATAAGTATTTGAATGCTTGTATGAACTGAATGCTTGCCATAATTCTAAGAGGATATTTGTTTATGACAGTTTGGCACAACCCACTTGTGGAAATCCCCCTTGCAGCTCAATGGCAATCTAGTATCTAGTCAGATGACTCAATTTGATTCTAGGCTAGCCAAACTCAGCACTACCTTCGGTAGTACCTTGAATCCCTAATAGACTAGTTACACTTTCACCACCATGGTTTGGCCCAAACTCATTGTTTGCAATGGTAAGTGTGGACTTGTTTACAGGGAACTAGGGGTGAACAGAGTAAAAGTTGTTTTTGCTTGATGTGCTCAATGACAGCACCAGCATGCTTATAATGAATGTTGTTGTTCTTCTGCATTTCTCTTTCCAAGATCTTGCTGTAAATATATCTATAAATATTTCTACAAATAGTTCCCAAATGAATTCTTTTATATTCAACTACAACTAACTGCCAATTTTTTCTGCTTGTGTTATCAAACTTTTTATTTTTCTAGGCTTGGCAAGTAAAAGCTACGGTAGCTAGGCTATTCTTGACAAAAAGGTGTTTGAGGGTCTCTGAGAGTCATGATATTAAAAATGATTCTTTCATCCATGTTGGATTAGCAAAATAACCTTAATTTATGGGAAAAAAATCAGTGAATTTTTTAATCGCATAAAATTGTGAATTTTGTAAGACTGGCATTTTCCTGATACATTGGTCATACATGCATGCATGTTTTAGTACATTTTTCATCTCAAAAAAAATTCATAATGCTGTCTGTTACCATATGAATGGTTTTAGCATTTATTTGAATTTAGGTCTGATATGAAAGATGTACATGATTCTAAAGGTTTTGGAGGATGGGTTTTGCTATTTTGTCTGAACTGGAATCTATTTTATTTTTTGCAGAATCGTCATTTTGTAAAATATTATTGGCCATGCACTGACAAATGAAGATGGATCATGACATCAACTTCGCAACTAAATACACATGTAGCGTCTGTGACTATGAGTTGTACACCAGCAGGAAAACTGTGATATTTCACTTACCATGAAGTTTAATGCCAAGTGTAAATTCAGCAGAGATCAAGATTCCCACCAGAATTTGTAATGATGTCAGCATTCTGGACTTTTACAGACAACGGCAACACTTGCACGATTTTCTGTTCAGGAAATTGTCCACTGAGAGAAACTCCACGACCTTTACCAACTGGTGAGCAAACAGACCTGAAGAGGTCAAAAGTAATCCAGTCAAGAGTCGAGTCAGAGAAAAACACAAGAAAGACTTTAAGTGAATGATATAATGACATATTTCAACCTCACAATACATAAATGTTTGGCCTCGCAATGATGTATAAAGTGTGCCAAATCAATGAGAATGTAGTCATGACTTGGGAGAAATCTGTATTTTGACAGCCCAATAAATTTTACATTCTGAGGAGTAAACATTCCTTCACTTTAGAAACTGAGACAGGGAGTTTGGACGTGTCTGAATACCAGTCAGCATCATTCATGCATACAGTTTTAGGGTATAGTGAGTGGCACATATTTTACTTCCAACATTTTACAAACTGTGCATGACAACATTTTTCACCTTTGTTCAATATTGGAAAATTTAAGGCATGAAATATCAGATTCTGAGGGTCACACCAAAACGCCATCCCTTCCTCGATTTTGTCATGTTTCATGCATCATTGCTGGGGGAAATATGACCGGCGGCTTTTAAAAAAGGTGTTTATGTCTCAAGGTGAAAACGCCATTTAAAACATAATGCAGCAACCCATCACAACACCTCCAGAAAGAAAAACTGAAAGTCAAACTTATATTGGTGAGCTAGAAATTAAGGAACAGCCCAAGCAGACTTCTGAAATCACATATTTTACATCATAAACGCTACCTTGTATCATGTATTCATGTAAATTCAAATCCTATGTTTTAATGAGGATTTATAATTTTCAGTTCAAGGCAGGAATGTATACTCCTGATTCACTTATTACCATTTTGAGACTGATAATGAAGACCTACATACAGCCTCTTTGCAAAGTAAAAATGTAAACAGGAACTCACTTGAGAGTTCAACACAGCTGTTGGTTTCTTTCTAATGTTCACAGCAATATGAAGTGAAATCATGCACAAATGTTTTTATGTTCCTCAGGAACTATTCAAGAATTGCATTTTGGTAATAGACGAACAGGAAAAATTTAAAAATATGTGAATTCAAAATGCTACCTGCGCTGGGGGAAAATTAAACTCTCAATTTCCAAAGGCAAGTTGGTGAAATACTCTACATACTTCTCAATGAGTGAACACAAGTAGAAAACCGCAGTATTGTGAAAATTTTAGACACTTAAGATCAGTCTCCGAGGCACATTATTCTGATTTTCACTACAAAGACTTTTGATGTGCAGTACAACGTGGGATATGGACTGGGCAAAGTGATAGTAACATACTGTCACTTCGCCAGAAAACATTGTTTTGTAAGGCATGGAACAGTATTAATAAGTAACTAATGGAGATGAAAATGTCAATTCCACTAGCTTAAAGGGGGATTGAGCCTCCCTTTATAAGGGCGCGAAGCTATGGCAGCGTTCATTGTGTAAGTGCATGGACACCGAACAGGCAACATGCAGGCACACGCTCTAGAAAATGCCACTTTTCAGTTTTTTCCGCCCGCAAAAACACAGACTGCCAAGCGGCCAGCTCGAAGTTGCTGCCGATCAAACTCTGTAGTATTCAAATTCTATCGCTATTGGAAGACGATTTTTTTAGGAAATTCGAGCGTTGGTGGTGGTGAATCAATGACCGTTGGCGATTTGAACTGACCGTCAATCAAACGCTTGTATAAACTCTGTTTGCAGGATCAGCAAAAGGTGCCAAAAGGTTGAGATCAGCTTGTGTAATTAATGTTGTAGAAATCAAACATCGTACTGGCCAGGTGTTTGACTGGGAGGAGAACTGCACTTATGCTAAACACTTTGATTGAAAATTACCCTTCTCAATCCCAGGTTCTCGCATTAGCGAATGTGTCAACAGCTCATTAACAGTTTGTCATTCTTTTGTTTTCCATTGAATATTTTATCAAGTAAATAATATCTATATCAGATAAATCTGATAATTGAGTGGGGCCTTTAAGTAAATGCAGTTATCAAAAGCCATTATCCTCATACATCATAAATAATTGTTTTCAATATTCTTAAACAAGATACCTAATGGCCAATACAGCTCTGCTGTATTATGTAGAGAATAACTATTTGTGACACATGTGTTGATGAAGGTGGAAATCTTTGATAGCTCATTTCAGTGGCCTGGCGAAAAATGGCAAAAATAGCTGCAAAAGTACACAATTGAAGATTTCATCATAAATTGAACATATTACATTAAGATCATCCCCAAGAACATGTCAATCAAAGCTATCAGATGAGTATTAAGTTTTTTTTGAGAAACAAATATTTTTTGCCAAAAATAGCAAAAATTGCCCAAAAATACAAAACTGCAGATTTCATCATTATTTCAATACATCATAAATAAAAAAACCCTACAAACCTGTATACCAAAAGGTTTTGGTGAAACAAATTTTTGAAGATTTTGGTGAAACAAATTTTTGACCAAAACTGACAAAAAATTGCCTTAATAATACAAATTTACATATTTCTGTACAATTTGGACAAATCTAAAATAGGAAATCCCTGAGCAAGTATCTCCCAAATATCAAAGCTGTCTGACCTGCAGTTTTGAAGAACGATTTGTAAATATTTTTTGACTAAAAATGATGAAAATTGCCTTAAAAATACAAATATGCAAATTTCACCACGATTTTGAACAAACCTAACGGAGGTCACCCCTAAGTGAATTGCATATCGAATTTCAAAGCAATTGGACATGCAGTTTCAGAGGAGACTTGGCAATTGTTAATTGACAAACAATGGAGAGACGGACTGATGACGGATGAACAACGAATGAAAATCAGCCTGTTTAATAATTAAGCTCAACGTCGCTGACAACTCAGCTAAAGAGAGGAATTTTTATTATCAGATTTACATGGCAACACATTTTGCTCCGAGACTGACATATTTAACGGAAATCAAATAACGAGGGAGCAATGCAAGTTCTTTTTACAGTATTAATACTCCCATAGCACTCACACCCACAGAATCACATTTATCCCCTTCTTTGAGAAAATGGTAATTTTGACAAATTCTGAGGTGTCATGTAGTAGCTATAAGGCAACCATGTACATATAATCATGCACAACATTAGCTTTTGAATACACAGTGCACAAAAGAAACATACATGAAAGTGACGATTCATTTTCAGCTGGCAACATTTTTGGCAGTATATGTCTAACCTTACCTTTTTAACTGCACAAAAACACGAGACCAGACTGATGAAAGTTGGCTTAGTTGGCGCAAGTCTAGGTCACGATGAAAATCTTGCCAGCTGTGGGGGCTGTACGTGCCAATAATGAATCAGGATCATGTGTACTGTAGCCTTCCTCGCATGAGAGAAACTGAAGGGTGAAACCCACCGCCCTGCTACAGTTCCACAACCTGCCAATTGCACTAGCCTGCAAACAAATTATAATTAATGAGAGGTATTATACACACGGCACGGGGGATGCACTCATGCAGGCCAGCTACACGTAAGCTGTTAATCTCAAAACTCAGAAAACAGCCCATACTGTGATCTGTTACCTGAATACATCTGCAGCATCCACTTTTTCCAGTAGAGCTACAAGATCATGAACAAAGCAGCACCGAGTGGCAAAGCCAGATAGCAATATGAAACAGAAATGTGATAAACATGCAATATTAACAATTGCAAAATAGACATAGGGGAAAACCATGCATGACTCAAAGCAGGGGTCAGAGATCACAGAACAGTTGGTCAGAGTCAATGTATGTATGCTCAACTTGTGCTATCCGGTGATTTCTGCAAAATAGACATAGGGGAAAACCATGCATGACTCAAAGCAGGGGTCAGAGGTCGATCACAGAACAGTTGGTCAGAGTCAATGTAATATGTATGCTCAACTTGTGCTATCCAGTGATTTCTGATTCCTTTCACAATCAGGTTTACCTTCCCATGCTCCGCCAGAGTAGTTTCATTATATTAAGCATTCAGTATACTTTGGGACAGGTCATGGAAACACATTGTCCTACATAACCTTTACTTTGGGTGTGTTGCACAGCTCTAGATCGCTGGCATGTACAGTAAATGTGTCATATTGTGTACAAAATGAGGCCACCATCACTTAAGTCATTTTAAAAAATGTTCACAATACTAACACTGTTTATTCAGGGCTGAGCAAATCCTTTTCAGTACTAGCCCGGGCTGAGTACTTAAATAGTAGCGCCAAAACAGTAATGTAGCCCAATGTCAGATTATTCACTCGTCCCTCTATGTCAGTGGTTGTAAATTCTGTTTAGCTAAAGCGTCAAACTATCATAGCCATTATCAGAAGAGGCTGATTGTTGGAAATATTTCATAATATGTTACCCAGCAATGACAAATTGTCATGCATTTTTGTGATGCATTTTGTGGCTGTACATGATGTAGAGACTTAGCGATTTTTTCTTCCCATCAATTTTGCAAAATTGTCGATTTTGTCTGCCGGGCTATGCAAAAAAGTGTTAGACTAAAAAGAAAAAAACTGCTGGCCCTTGAGGTCAGACGTAGCTCCAGGATCAAAAATTACTCACCTCTATTTATGCATGAAATGTAAATATACCATGTGGTGTGTTACGTTTAGTCTATATACCTTGATATCCTTCGTCAAAAAGTCTACTGCAGCTACATTATAACTATTAAGATGCGCAAGCATCGGATGTGTCATTGTTGGTGAGGAATTCCCCGTTTTTCAAAAATAGGGAGAGTAGAGTTTCATAAGCACATGAGCAAAACTGGAAAAGTTAGAAAGTGAATTTTGGTGTTCGTAATTCCCCAACTATGATCTTATTACAAACTGTTAGTCACCACAGCCTGACCTGATTCCATAGTATGCAGCGATGGAATGTGTCAGCACTTTGTTGCTGTTGTTTATGATTCATAGTCGCCACACACACGCTTTCATAATGTTAACACTTAAATTTATCTCAATACTCTAGTTGTCATTAAATTTGATAAATTAATTTACATTCACAACTTCTACACAAATGATGAAAAGTGAACTCAATATTACAACTGTATTTAACAATTTTGAGATTTTGCACAACCTGCATGCACCCACATTATCTCAATATAGAGTCTGATCAGACCTACATGTATAATATTTTTTTAAATACTACGTGTGGTATAATATATCCCATTGCTTTCAATAGAGTGGGTGTATGTACCGATACATGTATACAGGAAATGGGAGTGGAAAGATCTATTTTCAATGTTTCAAACCCTGGGAAAAACTGTGCTGAAACTCGGATCCACACCGGATCTGACCCAGCTATAACCATGTATCTAACAAGATTGCTGTAAACCTGATGTCTGTGACCCATTGAAAGTTTTGACTACTGCTTTTCCCCCATGTATCATGAACATCCACTGCAGACAAGAGACGACAGCTAATTACGTGATTGACTTATGTATTTTCAGCTGTACAGCATACGACATACATCAAATTTTATGGGAAGAAAATGTCACAAGCATGTAGACAGAGCTCAGCTGTTGTAAGCTAGTGTGTCCCATGCACCTTAACTTTATGCAAATCAATCTTCACTTATGAAAAACCAATAAATTTGATGAATGAAAAGCTTAGTGCCACGTTTGCCAGAGTTATAGATCATTGAGGCATATTGTGCAAATGTTTGATCAAAAATGTTGGCCTTTATTCCCCAGGTAATATATGACACCATCCAAGAGCAAGACTGACACGTAGACTTAATATATTCTCTGTTATACAAATACACTACACGTTAATTAATTGGATTCTTCTTGAAATATTTTCCCAGGTATTCCCATTTTTTTGAAAAATCTATGATGTGGCCAAGTGTTTGTTCTATGACTGGGGGAGTTAAATATTTGATACAAATAGTCAACAGCTTGTTGAATAACAAAGTAGCTGGGTCATCTCCACAATTCAGGTCTTCCTTTTCAAAGCAGATGAGGGTAGTGAGGGATTTGTGAATGCCAGCTTCCCTGGCTGTTTCCAAGGTAACGACATCAAACAGTCATGCGTAGTTTTGCTGAGAGATGTTAATTCACTAGTAAAAATTACTTATCTGTGAGGTCAAGCCAGTGAGCACAGAAATAAAGGAATCTATCTTAGTTCAGTAATTATTTATATGTACTTTCATCTAATGAGCTCTTATTTAATTTCCTGACATCTCTCTTTCAGGACATTTCCATGGAAACAAGTCATTTATCAATAATCCATCATCTTTGTGTCTTTCATCTACTATGAAAGTCTGACAATGAAACGTCCACACTGCATACGGGAATGTATTTCACTATACAGAAAAATACAGTCCACCTCATAATACTGATTATACATGATACCTTCAGAAACATTCTTTTAGAAAACAAATGCATTCAACAATAAAATTCCCAGACCTTTATTATTTATAATATACTTGCATGTGTGCAATTTTTGATGATTTTTTTGTTCACGTATTTGTTTACGACTGTGCTTAGGCCAAGCGGTTTTGACTGCTGCTGTCTAGGGTAGGTGAATTGGTACCATACAGTATGTTATAAGTTCTAAGCCAATTGAGAACTTTCTACCAATATTTTAGCAAAATTTAAAAAGTCTTAAATTATTGTTTGTATAAATGAGGATAAAATGCACGAATTAAAACTTCTGTTGATTAACTTAGCATTTTTTGTGTCCACGATCATCGAACTTTAACCTTTACTGAATGTGTATATCTACAAACCCAACTGTACAGTATGTGACTCTATCATGTTTCTCAATACAGTTCAAACTTTGCTATCAACAAATGACTGAAATATCCTGGAAATTTAAAATCACTAATTTTGAGCAAGGGAATTCAAGAAATTGGAATCCATGCACTTTCTACAAAAAAGTGCAACTGGGCTACAAACTACAACACTGCTAATTTCCTAATAATTTGAACAAACTTCAACTAAGACTACCTGCAGTACTGAACCAAATTTTAAAGTGATTGTGAAGTGTCAGAGAGACTTTGAACAAAATGACAAAAACACTCTTGATTAAGGCAAGCTTTAACAAGCATCAATAAGCAATTGGAAAAAAAATGGAAAAAAATAATCAATAACAATATCCTTTGTGGACCAATATTGGCCATTAGTGCTAAACAGGTGACTTGTAAAATTACGAGTTATGTATAGAAAGTGGTTTAAATTGTAAGGTCAACTACTGGTACCAGAGACAAATGAATTTAATTATACACCTCAAATGCCATAGAAGAGGTACATGTGACAGATAACTAATGTACCGGTAACTTTGACACGTAAATATGTGCTCATCATTGCGTGCAGCTGCTGCTCATTAATTATTCTCAATTGATCTACTGAGCAAAGTTTTGGCTGGTACTGGTACTTATTGACATTATTTTGTTACTGATAAAATTGTCAGTTGATAAAATAATATCAAATGTAACCTTCCCTATCCAAAATCCTCTTTAAAATAATATCACGATGGTAATTTCAATTGAAAAAATATCAAATGAGAAATGTGAAATTCTGAAATGGGGAACTGGACATGTTGTTGATATTTGAATCTATGGTATTCCCGGATGCAAAAATGGCAGACTACAGCACTGCAAAACCATGATGTTTAAAACATACAGCTAACACAAAACTGTATACTCTACTTCAAAGTCGAGATATTGCATATCAGCTGCACATCTTGAACCCTGCTTTTTTCAATGAGAGCTGTATCGGGTACAGAAGTTTTTGGCTAATCCAGCGGCTACATGGAAGACACAATTAACACCTAGCTACTATAATATTGCAGAGATCATAGCAACCAATGACCCATCATGTTGAATAACAATTGCAGAACCAGAGAATTTATCAAGTATCAACTGTTGAGAAGATTTTAGGCCCTCCCAAAGGGATCATTTATAAATTTTGGCCTCCTCTGAATCCTATAGGCCGAACATCGATGCAATGTTCTTGACGTTATAAGTTCCCCTGTTTATACATCTTGTTTCTTTTCCTCCTTCAACTATACCCTAAGGCTTGTAATGTGATGTAAAGTTGAATGGTGACATATGAGGGACTGAACAAAAATTATGGCGGGGGGGGGGGGGGGGGGGGGGTTGCACAAAAATATCAAAAAATATCATCAAAACTTGTAGCTATTGTCCTTTTCACATATTACCAATGAAAATAAACAGTATGCATAGGCTGTGTTCAACAAGATGAATACACGAGTGTTTCACCATGGTTTTTAAGTTGAATCATGCTGTTATATGGAACATAGAATTGTTACACATAGAAATCTGCAATAATCATCCTTTCCAAAACAAAAGAGAAAACTATTAAACCATGTCTGAGACAAGAGAATCATCTTCAAAAGAGGAATGAGAGGTAATACTTTCAACAATTTTAGATATGCCGGGCAGATTATAAATGGTTCGGAAATCAGTTTTAAAAAATTTGCTTGGTAGATTTTGCAATGACTTCATTGCCCATAGTGTCTCAGTTTACCAAGATGTGGATGATCAGCAGCTATATATAAAACCCCATACTTTGTCTCACCATTTTAATAAGTACTGTGTATCAACATCATTGGGAACGTACACAGCTTGAGTATGACGTCAACTATGTGGCAGTCATGGAGGAGAACGTACACATGATCTTTAGAATGTTCTAGACTAATTAAACTCAGATAATGGGTGAGGGAGAATCGACCTACATATATTGATAATAATATTAATGTATCCAGTTATGGCAGAAATGCAAGTACCGCCAATATAGGTGTACCAAATGTGCAAGCTGTATCGATAAACTGAATTAATATTGAATATTTCAACATGAGAGGGTGTAAACAAGAAATTGAAGTTGATATGGATACAAACTCACTGAAGAAAAAAGACATCAAAATTTCAGCTAATATTGTTGGCTTAGTAAAAATTTGGCCAAATATAAGTGGAGGGGGGATTTCGGGGGAAGCCTGAAAATTGTTGACCATGTAGAGGGGCGAGATTTAAATTCTATTAGAAGGTTAGCAGGCTATCACAAGTTCCACACTCTTCATCTGTCACTACCAGAACATACATTTTTTATTAAAATCAAAAATGTTTGAATTCATTTCAACATAGACCTTATATACTTTCCTCATATTTTAAGTTTATCTCTGTCTCTCTCTAGTGTCTCACATGAGTGTGCATAAACCCTCGTGTATCACTGTATTCATGATACATTTGCCACATGGATTATTGGATGCACTATAAAAACAAATTTTATCGGGAATGAATACTACATTTTTTACACTACCATTGGAATAGCCCTGCATATGATGCTTTGTGTTTTGCGGTTACCATGGGAACAGCCTTGTTCACGGTAATACATCTTGTCGCAGACATCAGTGCAACTTGCAATATTGTCAATATTCCAATTGTTTACGTATTTCTATGCATTAATTTCTCTATAGATCAATGAAGTTTTTCTTTCTGGTATCAAATACGGTAAATCAATAATTGCTGTTCTCAGTTGCTGTTAATTACGTTTTTTGTCTGTAGCTCCACATGCAAGCCACTCCCATCCCCTTCATTGTTTCAAAAGCTGGCCTGGTATTTTGGGTGTAAGCAGCAATGGTGTCGACTGTCGTCGGTGCAGTGGTGCGTGGTGGCTTTAAAATTACAAATTCCTCGTATTTCAGGTGCATTTTGCACGACTTTCGGAATGATGTGTTGGTACCCGCGACCCGCGGCGCCACGCCTCCCACCAGCGCTGATCTATTTAGGCCTAAATAGGCTCAATACTATAGCTAGGACAACTGACAAAATACGCCTTTATTGCGTACCGTGCTGTGTGTTTCGGGCGTTACACGGCCCCATGTAACGCCCAAAACACACAGCACGGTACGCAGGGCTAAGAGCAATAGATGATCCAACGACCCGGCCGCGGACATACCTTGGCAGTGTCACGACGGGACACTTAGGCGGATTGTAAATGCGAACCCAAACGTGTTCATAAACTTGGTTTATGACATTGTATACAAGATGAGGAGCGCGATAACGTAATATAACTGGTAAATACCAAAGTGGATCTAAAATTTGTTTGACTTACCGTTTTCTGCGATCATAGGACGTTCTGTGCGCGCGAAACTAGAATTATGCAAACGTAGTATTAACATTGCAAATTTTATGCAGTTTCAGGGAATTTGAGGTGTTTTCCTGGAATTCGAAAGTGTTACTCCGATATCCCTAACTTACTGTAAATCATTAGTATGGCGTTTACTCTGTTTATCGCTAACACATTTTCCCGCCCGCAGCGATCATGCACTACGCTTCACGAAGGCGTCAATGTATCTTCACTTTGCTTTACCGAGAGAGCCGGTACCTTGAAGAACAGCCTTTATGGCAAACATTCATTCCGATCAAGGTCACTCTCGCTGAATGTTATTCAAACTTACATAAGGGGAACACCATTTGATTTCTGGGGGGGGTATGGAGGATTTTGAGAAAAAAAATTTGTCGCCAGGTGAGATAGAAGAAAAAAAATTGATCCTGCCATGACCTGAGAAAAAAAAAATTGTCATAACAGACAGAAGTGAAAAAAAAAAATTGTCACAATGCACCAGAAATTAGCAAAATTTGGAAACCCTATTCTCATGTATTCTTTGCCGGCGCGCCGCCATAGGCGGCGCAAATGTTTTTACCACAAGTAATTCTTATGTTTTTCCCAGCACTTATGATATAAGCATGCACTACATAGGTCTACTTACACCTCAGTGCACTCAGTGTTTTCCTTCACTTTTCTGACCCAAGAAATCATATTTCAGGATTTCTGTTGCAATATCTCAATGGCATAGGCACTATCTAAAGGGGACTTTTTGACTTCTGTAAATTGTGACAATTTTAAAACAGAAGACAGGAGTCAATAAACTAGTGTTAAAATCAATATATTATTCTCTCAATATAAATATATTAGGAAGATGTACAAGTTGACAATGAAAAATTGAGGAACAACAAATGTAATGAAATACAAGGGAGAGGGTCACTAAAAAAATTGAAAACTTCAGGGGGCGTTACTCAAAATGTGGAGAGGAAGAAGGGGGACGGGGTTACTCAATTTTTTTTTTTGCGAAATAAATTAAAACACATCTCAGATTGCACCATTGCACACATCCATGCCTCAAAATTTTCAATGCGAGAGGGGGGCACCCCCTCTGAGGCCCCCCTTGGATCTTCTAATAGTGTTACTGGTAAAAGACAAATTTAAAATACGTATCGGATTGCACTACACTGCACCGTAGCGCACATCAATTTCTCAAAATTTTCACAGGATATAGGACAAAACTGAACTGTTGTGAATTCATCCTTTATTATCACAGAAACATGTTTTCATTTACCTCAGTTCAATGACCATTTTGACAGTTAAACATATCATATTCATGCTTTTCATTAGAAGCTGGCAGCTGGAGAAATGACACAAGAAGGTCATAGATTTTCCGTTCCTGTATATTTATTTATCTTCAGTCTCTGGCAAACAGAACTGTTTTTCACAAATTGTATTGTCATTGTTTGGTTGTTGAATATTGTGACACAAACACTGATCATGCATAAAATGTAAAAAAATATTGCAGTGTTCAATGTCATTTTCAAACAGTTTTACCAAATGCAAAATAACCTGAAATTCCTCTCAGATTGCACCATTAAACCACAGAGTAATATCATAGACTGTCTGATATTACTCTGTGATTAAACACATCAATTTCCCAAAATTTCCAATACGAGAGGGGGAAACCCCCTCTCGTGCTCTCCCCCTTGGGGTGTTCTAACAGTTTCACTTAGTAAAAATTAAAAAACACCTCTCAGATCGCACCAGACTGCACCATTGCACACATTAATATCTTAAACTTTCCATGCAAGATAGGGGAAAGCCCCTGTGACACTTTCCCCCTAAGCCTCTCACGTGTTCTCCCCCTGTACTTTCAAATTCTGCCCGGTCAGGTATCCTAGTGAATACCCTGTCATAATACCCATCCAAATTAAACAATATACTGTATGGTTAGATACTGCGTGAGCTTTTATATCTTTATTTTATTGTGACTTGCAATTTCATTTTGATGGGTTCACCTTTTTTGAACCATCATGAGATAACTGATGATAGTCTACCAGAGTACATCCGGATTTCAAAGGTCTTTACTGTTGCTGTATTTTGTAAATTTTACAAATACATGTATTTGTATTTAACTTTTCTAAGTGGGGGATCAGTCAAAATTTCAGAGTTAGAGAGGGGAGTTACTCAAATTCATCATGGTTGACGGGGGGGGGGGGGTGTCACTTGAAATTTCTGAGTTTCAGGCCGTAAATAATGACGGCTCCCTTATATACAACGCATCAAAAACTTGATGACAAAGAAAAAAAAATTGCATTGCTACTCCATTTAGAAAAAAAAATTGATGTAGCTCTGACAGTAGAAAAAAAAATTGCTGTCACTGTGACAGGAAAAAAAATTTGCTCCCATACCCATTTCCTCCATACCCCCCCTAAAATCAAATGGTTCTCCCCTAATTTACAAGATCTTGCGAGACAGCTGGAGTGGTCAATATTGAGTGCATGCAATTAATTATGCATTTCAAAGATTTGACACGTTGCATACTAACGCGAGAATTCATAATTTGTCCAGTCATGTGACCTTTTTCAAACTCCAGCGAGAAATACCTAAGTTTTGAAGTATTTTTCTATAATTTTGCAGTTGCTTCTCGCATTTTCCGACTAAGTTGAAAATTCCCTCCTACGATCTAGGGCCCCATCATTGACCCGCAATCTGTACATCACAGTGTGCAGCACATACGTGCATACACGTCCACGAATTCCTTCATGATCACATTTGCAAGGCGATTGTGTTTTTAATTTACTTCACATGATACTATGAGTAACACTACTACAATTTAATATCTTACAAAGATAGCTATAAAACAACCTGGTGTGCATTTTCAAATCGTAAGTATTGTACATATTAATAATAATATGGCAAGCCAGGTGTTGCAAAATTCAAACAAAATAATTGTGTGCTCTAAATTTTGATGTATACATTCTAAAATTACATGTTTCTTTATGTTTGTTTATGTTCATAAAAACCACGTTTGTATTCTAAAATTTCATGTCTGTGTTGCAAAATTGTGTTTATGTTCATAAGATTTTGATTGCATTCTTAAATTTCATGTTTGTGTTGCAAAATTTTATGTTTATGTTCATTAAGCCATTCTTACGTGTGTACGTTTCATGTTTACGTTCATGAAATGTCATTCGTGTATCAATGAACAATTTATAAGTTCCAAAAAAAAAATTTGTGCATTTCTCCCTGTTAACACTGAGGGCGCTCTGGTTTTAGCGGCATGAGGCAGCCAGGGTGTGCCCACAGGAAACTTGACCAATTTTTTTTAATTTAAGTGACGGGAAATGCCATATTTGTGGCCAAGAAGAAACACTGGAACACATCTTATTTGAGTGTAGATATGTAAAAAGAAATTTGGCAGAAATGTATTTCTCTTTCAGAAAACACAACTTTGATAACAATACCAATATCAAAAGATTGGCAATTGCGAGATTTGAAAATGACAATAATACTGTACAACATCAGACATTTTATAACGTACCACTTCTTTTGTAAAATACACACTTTGGAATGTTAGAAATTCTGCTACCGTTGATGGGATTAAAGTTTCCTTTCAATCCTATGTTATGCAATTAAAATATTATCTTTCCTCATGGATGAATACATTATATTTCACTTAAAAGATGATGAACAAAAATGAGGATTTTATCACAAAGTTTTCAAGCCTTGTAAGACTTGAAGGAGGAGGGTGCGTCCTGAACGCATTCGTATGAAGATACGGTGATTTTATATTGCTCTTTATCTTCTTTTCAGTTGGATGACTGATTTTTGCAGACAAGTTGCTTTGTAATTTTGTTCAATCGCCCGACACATTCACAATTATGCAGATTTGTTTTATTTGCAACTTTTGTTGGAATAAATTCATCTTTATCAGAAAAAAGCCATTGTGTGCCCACTGTTGCAACAGCTGGATTTTGTGAGACGAAATGGCAGCAGCAGGAGCCATGAAACCAGATAGTTTTGCTGCGTGGTTCTTTTGCTGCAGTTGGCCTCTTTTAAAGGCCAACACATACTCAACAGAAAAAGTTACCATTTCAACACTGTGCTTAGCCTTCACAACATACAAAAATAACCCACTACAATTACAAACATAAATAATTAATGAATATAAGAGGGCAATATTAGATGACACTGAAATAGTGAACAAAATGGACATGACGTCAACAAAAATGTCGAAAGGGAAAGTGCATTCACACATCAGCCATCTTCTCTTTAAGTGTTTCAGTGTGTTTTGTATCTATCGTGTTTCGGCTGTTAATGTGAAAATTAATAACTAGGTTGTTAATTTGAAAATAAGCCAAGGCAAGGCGTAGGCGTAGTCGAGCGCGTCTGAGACAACCTTGACCCTTTGACCCCACGTTTCAAAACCAGTTCGGTTTCTCCTTAAGACGTTTATAAATCGATTTTTCAGATACTTTCTGGAAAACAAAGCGGGTCTGATAAAGAGCACCATGTTAACTGATATACGCACATTGTGCGGACTAGGTTATCAACCAAAAATGTGTAACCAAAATTTGAATGAGTCAATTAACAGCATGATAAAAAGATATAACAACTGGCAAAAAAAGGTGGTGTATCTTTTGTCCATTCAATGCGAATCGACAGCATGAAGATGTCAAATTAGCAGTTATCGGGAAAGGGGAGTGCACTTTACTTCCTGAATACAACTCTTTCTCTTTGCCTGAAAAATATTTTTGTGAAAATGTCTGCACTGCAAAGAGAGAGAGAGTCCGCCATGGCATTGCATTGGGAAGAATTCAAGTACAAAGGATTGTGGGAGTGAAAGTACACACCACAATGCAGCTGGCAACGTGAAATGCGGAGAATTGCCCGACAGTGAATTTTCGCCTGAATTTGTCACGTATCTGTCAAATGCAGTTACCAGAGTAAAGATTTGAACTTTTAAAGGTATTTTTCAACCGTCTGGTGTTACTTTGTTGACGGCAGATGTTTTGTTGTGCTGGCTTTGCAGGTTTTGGATTTCTCTCTGATTTGTGGTGCCATACCTTCTATTCTTTACACTACTAACGACGTTCGGCCTTCGGCGTCAACACTTCGATTTCAAGCAACGCCGCAAGCACCTGTTCCTCTGACACGTTGACATCAACACTGTCAAAGATTAAAGTGGTTTAGGCCCTACATTCGACAGCCATGACAAACATTTGACCGGAGGGCGTATAGTTCGAGATTGGACAGTTATTTTTTCTATACTTATTAGCCTAAGTCACGTGATAGAGGGACCGTGCCCAAGTGGACTTCCATATCTTAATCTTTTAATAAACGTATTAAATAGCAAGTACTCACCTTATAAGTACCAGCCTGGGTCAGTGGGTATATAAAATAGCCCTACCATGCCCATTTTTTGTCATGACGATAACGATGATATATAGAGGGCGCCAAAAACGTTTCCAACGTGACGTGACTGTATTGTCACCTTGGATTGGTGTGAAGTCCCTCCATTCCACTCTCTTAACATATGAGAGGAGAAGAAAAAAAATTTCAATCAGTGATATTTCTCAAAATTTTGTCCGAAGATGTTGCATTTTTGGTTATGAAAGTGTCCACTGGCTTATGCCATAATTGTTATGATTCATTTTTAACATGTATTTGTTATATTAGGCGCATATAGCCAATATCAAGAGCCAAAGTTAAGTGAAAGTGTACACAGTGAAGTGTTCTGATCACTTACACATACGTTGACGTAGAAACCTCTTAAATTTCCAACTTCAAGTTGAATACTTAACACACTGTTCACTGTTTCAGTGTCACACATCATCGACGTAAACTCCTTGCTCCTTTATGGAGTAACAAGTTGAGGTGTTCTTCACCCCCACCCCCACATTTCCAACCCTTGAATTGAGCATCATGGAGCGGATATCAAACTTTGTCTAGCGGTCGCAGTACTCTCGAGAAATAGGACTGGTTTACAATGACGTCATTTGTCCATCTTACGCTAAGATGCTAAAATGTGCCCCGAAATTTTAGACAATTTCCGAGTAGGGAAAAAACATGTACAAGAAAGGTGTGAACAGTACTTGGTATTGCCAATGTTACGATTGAAACGATAAAATCACATGACAGTAAATCTCATCATAAACTGCATTAATAAACACATACGCAAAACACACAATTTTTTTTTGAATTTTTGTCGGCATCAGCAAATGTCCCCTTCGTCAATCTATATTTAGTAACAGGCCTACAATCGTGTTCATGAGCACCATCGTATCGTTTGATCATGGTTAGACTCCCACGGATTGTCATCTATACATTTTGGACTGTACGAGATTTTGAATGAAGCGACTTTATCGAGAGGAATCTCTGTTAGAGCCTGAGGGATGTTGTTCGAACGACAAGGATGCATCACAAAGATCAAGAATTTCGACCGGAAAAAACACAGGTGAGAAACGTTTTACCATTTTGAGGATGTTAATCATGTAGCTTTCGAAGCAAGTTGAGGAATTCATGCAATCCTTAAGGTAGTATGCGCCTCGAAAGTGAAAGACTTAAACTTTTTCTCAAACTTTCCTGAATGAAACTTTCAACCATTCCCTCACCAAATCAGCAATAAAAACGGGGTCACCGTCCAAAGTTTTGAACTAGCGAAACAAATTACCAAACAGTTTTTTTTTCACCAAGAGCTTTAAAATGAGCCTCCACATAAGGTAGATCAGAAAAGAATTGTAGAAATTTGATAGTCCAACTATCTGTCCCCGAGGCGCGATGTACCTTAACCTTACAAACCCTCGGTTTTGTTGTGTTCGCTAGTGGGCTTCATCCCGAATCCAATACAGCCAAAGAATCGCAAGTGATACACACGCGACTGGCTTTCTTGGATATATCAACTCATGATAAACGACAGGCTTATGTCCTAAAGCAGACCTTGAGCTGAGACTGGGGGGCTTGGCCAGTTAGATCTATGTAAATGTAATGCATTTAGTGCCATTTATCTAAATATTTGTGGCAAAGGCTATGATGTGACCGGGACTACATGTACATTGTCCATGTGTGGAATAATCATTCCAGCTGTAGCATTTTCAGTGCGCAAAAGAAGAAACATAGAAGACCAGGAAAGTCCATACACAGTAGTAGTCCACCTTAAAAAACTACACTGCTCGTAGCATTTTCAGATATGTTCCTTACTTCGGTAGTTTTGATATACCCAATTTGATTAAGATTCTTATAAACTGACGGAGATTTACATTTTGTAATGCGCTGATGAAGCGCGGGACATTATCAGAGATAGTGTATGTTTCTGGATGACTCTGACTGTGTAATCTTTCGCCATGCATTTGTGATACTGGACAGAGGGTTGGGAAATTTGCTGACTTGATTGAATGCAGAGGACCCATCGAGAGGCAGCGGGTAACACCGTTGTCAACGGTGAGGATTCGTCAATCGGGCATCACGCGGTTCTCATGGCCAGGATAGATACAGGTCTTTCAGGGTGACCGTTTACAATTGCATGTTCATCACACGTTTTCTTCTAAAGAATACACAGACTTTGTTGATAAGTCAGACATTAACGGTGCCGACTCATTTAATCATTGTGTGTGAATGGTCAATTTGTAGGTGTGTGTACAGTCCATTGCCTTTCTGTTTAAATGAAAGAGGTCATAGACTGGCACCCTGTGTTCTGGAAATTACACCCTTTTCAGAATTAGAGCGCGAAGCCACTGCAGTGAACTGCAATATCACTGCGTACACTAATTAGTTTCAGCTGTAGCCGTGGCCACTTTGGTGTTGAACAAGGCTACTTGATAAAGACCAAAAAGTCTGCGTGTACAAAGGCGAAACTAGCTCTGTCTGAGGCTCGAGTTGTAAATGAGAGTTTACGATTGGCACCCTGTGTTCAAGATTAAGATAAAATGTAACATTACCATGCACTGGTCCATGTACAAATCTTTTTTATTTCAACTTCCCCAGACAAACTGTCTGCATGGGACATACAATGTTGTCGACTTTGCCAGCTGGCTACAGCTGAAACTAATTAGTGTAAGCAGTTTTATTGCAGTTCACTGCAGTGGCTTCGCGCTCTAATTCTGAAAAGGGTAGTAGTGTTCCATCTCTGCCAAGACCATATAACCCCTGCTATGTTTTTCTTGCAAATTAGAGATATCTCTTTGGTAAAACCCAGAGACTTTCATGTTTTTCTAACCAGTGATTAAATGAATCGGCAACTTTAATGTCTGTCTTATCGACACATTCTGGGTGTACTTTAGAAGAAAACGTGTGCGGTGAACATGCAAGTGTACACGGTCAACCTGAAAGACCTGTACTAAGCCAAGTGGCGACGCGGTCTTAGTAGCAGTCATTTACTGCACTCATATACATAACGGTGCCATAAGTCCTTACGTCATCGAAGTCAGTGTAGTCAAGAAACATGACCCGGTTTCAAAAACGACACCATTGCCTTCAGACGACTGTATAGCACTGATATTAGGCAAATAGGGCGTGTTTACCTGTTTTATCTTAAGGACCCCTTTTGATTAAAATTACTCGAAAATGTAAATGTCCACATATTGCATCGGATGATCACAAGTAAATCAGCCTGCAAAAGAGTGTGACTTGGCATTAAAATGCATAATGTCTTAAAATTGGCAGTTCTGTCATAGACTATATTGTGTACTTCTCAATGGTCTATACTCGTACATGTCACAGCACGTACGTTGATACCTGTGTACTCAAAGAGTAAACACACGGAGACTAATAAAACTACAACGAATGACTGCCTATAAAAGACACAGAAGTCTGCAGCCCAAAACGGTTTGCTCAATGAAAATCAACTTGGTTGAGGCTAGGTAGGGTTTGAGTTATAGTCGTAGGGTTTCATTTCTGATAAAACATGCTGTCCTATCAACCGGCCTTGGGAGGCAGCTACAGATTTCGACCCCGGCAAAGCTTAAAATACTGCAGTTTGCCGCACACGGCTTGTATGAGCCTGCAAAATACCCTTACCTTTTTCGGTCTTCTCCACATTCTGGTATCATTTTGCAATTTCGCCTCTGCAACTTGATTGTTAAGTCTTGTCGGGCAGTGGGAACGGAGTCTTATTCAGGTGCTGCCTGGGCCTGCTCTGCAGAGTTGGAGATATGGTTGTCCAACGCGTCTACTTTCGCTTTGAAAATTCTCTGAATTCAGAGACAGATTGTGCGACGAATTCGTAGTATCGTCTGTTCTGAACTTTCAGTTTGATTGAACCCGGGTCATGTGAACGAAGCGGGCGAATTACCTTTCAACGCACGGGCGTGGTTATTACGATTTCAGACACCACATGATACGATTGATTCGAATAAAAATGGACTATAGGCAAATCATAACATTGTTTCAGGCACAAGGGCAGGTAGACTGTCTTCAAGTTGTCTGAAGATCAGCTCGAACTCGAGCGGTATTAATTAGAGGTAATGTAAAAGCCTGGTAATGAATTTTGTGACGCGGGAAGACATTCTTGTTGATCATTTATGTTCCGAGGAACGAATTATTCATTTATAATGTGTGAATAAATTAAAAGAAAGTTGTTAATCGCAACGGGTTCTCATGAAAAAGTTTGTCTTTCGTTTTGAACAATGATTTCTGATTAGTGTCCAACCAAGGTTTCAGAACTCTCATCCCATGCTTGAATTCTAGTCAATTACAGATCTATGAATTTGCAAGGTTCTAAAGCATACAAATTTCACTTTCAATTTAGTGCTCGCGGAACGAGAAAAATCAGATAAAATTAAGAGAAGCCCTTCAAGATTCAAAATAATCTATAGTCGTTGCCAAGTATAATGCATTCTCTGTTTATGGTACCCATACTTTCAATTTCATAGTTATGATCATGGTCTCAATATTTTCAAGTCCGGGTACATTTTTAGTTTAGGAGAAAAAAAACGCGTTTTGCGAAATCGCTCTTGTACTTTCTAGTCGATGTGATGAACACCGCTGAGGGCGCTGTGTGAGTTTAAAGCCTTGTTGTTTCTATACGCGCAGAATATTTGATATCATAAAATTTTGAAGGCAAATAACACACTTTGACAAAGACAGATGTCTCTCTGATGTCATACGACAGTCGAAGTAGACATATTTTTTCCGCTTTTGTTTAACAAAATCCAATTTACTGCAAAATGTCTGTGGCAAAGTAAAACCCTGAAAGAACCGTGTCGTCGGCGGTGTTCAATGACCCTTTCTGACACTTTTAGAAAGACTGTGATCTAAAGAAGCGCATTCCTTGTCAGATTATCATAGCCTATATGATATCATGAATATACTTGAGGCCATTTTAGGGGCCCGTCTCACATTGTTACAGAAATTCAAAAAGCGAATTACTTTTATTGGCGTAGGTGGCTTCAAAGTCCGTTCAAAAGCTGATGTCTTTTTGTATTTAGCTTTCCAAAAAGCCACCCTATCTTCGGAGAGATGTTTTGGGATGAATTCCCGTTATTGAGCCATATTGTCCTTGACAATACCACTACTTCAATCCTTGGTGATGATTTTGGAAGGCTGAATTCAGGCACTTACACGTATATTTGCGTAGGCCACATTTGAGCAGTTGCAACTCGAAATTGTTGTTCAAATCTAAATTGTGTGCGCATTGCCAGTGTCTAAAAAACGATCTGTGGTCACACTTTGGTGAGCAATTTTCAATAAGTTGCACTTAACTTCAAACTACCTTATCGAAAAGAAGAGCAAAAAATGTGGCTAACGGGGCTCTGCGCTCATTTCATTTTGGTAAACTTCACCTTCGCACTAATGTAGGTAAGTGCGAGAATCACTCTGAAAATAGTGTACGATGTCGCAAATGAGTACAAAGAACCAGCAAATGAAATCTTTAGCTGTAACTACAAACTCGGAAGCCGTCGGTATATCATGCCTAAGTCTTATACATCGCCTGAGCAAAATTCGTGGCCTATATGCGAAGACAGTACATATTCATAAGGGACAACGTGGAAAAATATTGTGAAAGAGAAAATGATATCAAAGCCGGAGAAAGCAAACAATTTTCCACGGAACTGCCGCTTCTATTTTTGTCGATCTGGAATTTTTATTCCCTACCGCAACTACTTCCACATTGTTCCAGAGAAATTTTCTTAACTTCTTCCCCTAGCAACCACATGCATTTCATCCCTTTAAGCTTGCTGTTTCTACTTTAGGTACAAGGCAGCCTTCCCGATGGTCACTTTAAACACAGAGTATCATGGACAGAGTGGTAACGCCTGCATGCCTTTTGTTCCATGGTCGTCTCGGTAAACTATTGGCTTTTCATATTAAAATGAGCTTCAAAGGTGTTAAACTTTTTGGAGGCTTTGTTTGTGGTTGATAATTACACGAGATTATGCGAAATATACGACGAGATGGCATCGTACTGCCAGTCGCGTAGCAATCATAGTTACTTTGTGAGCTCTCAGGCCAGAAACACTGCTTCACGCCAATCAAAACATAACACGCCAGCAGTTTCATAAACATGTCCTTCCTTGACGCACGTGTGAAAGACGGTATGACTGACCGTAAACCATTGAGTAAAACCAGACAGTATCGATAAAAGACTTTCAAATTTGGTTCAAACACACTCATTATATATTCATAAAAATATGAGAGGAATTTTTAAAACGGTAAAACTCCGTTTCCTGAAGCTCAAAACACTCCCGTTTTCGCCAGCACGTCAATTCTGCTCAGCACCACACGAAAACAACAACACAAACTTTGCCGAACATACATTCGCTTAACAATTGGCGAAAATCCGAAAATTACCGAAGGATTCATGGTCGGCACTCTTCGGAAAAGAGAGGCGAGAGCAACCTGAGGCGAGGCGAACATGGATGGGTTACGTAACCGCTTCACGCCTTAAACAATACCCGTTGCGACTCCATCTATCTTTCTCTATGCTTTAAATAAACAATCACACGAGTACAGTGTATGTCTCCGTACTGGCCATTTCCAAATGCTGACCCTTCGTCCAATGTACTTATGTATGGGTTTAACTCTATCATTTTAGAAAAAAGAAGAGTTTTTGATTCAAAATACTAAAAGAAATATCAAAACTTGTCGTCTCTTAGCTTTTTGAGTCGTACACTTTATTAGCAACTATGTTTTGTTGACGTAATATGTTCAATATATAGAAAGAAATATTTGCTGGTATCTCTCCGATGATATATATGTTATCAGCATGCATTGACATAAAATGATTAGATGCAATTTACAAACAATATTCGCTAGCCACTTCCAATTCCGTGGCTTAGCCAGAAACATAACAATTAATATTTTTTGTCACCCCAAAATACTTTTCGGTATTTTTGGCCAACCTCTTGTTTATCTCTAAATTCGTCAATTATGTCAACAAAGCCTTGTTGTGACATGTTGATGTATTTAAAATATCAAACTATACTCTCTGTAGCTGAGATAAGTTTCACGTTTAGCAGGAGGTTCTATGGTTGTTTTGACCTGATAGAACAAATTCTAGTTTCTTGAATTTATACTACAAGTTGAGACGGCCCCTTAGTTTGGTCCAATGCAAGAAATGAGTTATGATTGTTGATTAGCGCCTTTATGTCGACGAGTCTACACTGTATATAGTGTTCATACTGATAAGTCATTAATGTCTGGTATTATGATTGCTTTCTGCATCCTAAATATTAAAATAGATTATCTTCCGTACGTCACTAGTTCCATGTATTAAGGTAGAATGCGCCTCGGGGACAGATATTCGGACTCTCAAACTTTTACAATGCTTTTCTGATCTACCACTTGTAGGGGCTAATTTTAAAGCTCTTGGTGTAAGAAAACTTTTCACTGTCTAAGTTTCTCGAAAGTCAAAATGGACTTTTCTCCACAGAGTTAACGCAGGAATAGCGTTCATATTGAATTTCAAATATCGGGAAATCTTGGGTAAAAATGTTTCTCTTGTATCACAATTTGCACGATGACCCACTCGCCCGATTTTATTCTTGATTTGGTATGAGAATGGTAGAACGTTTAAACGGAGGAAAGTTTGAGGAAAAGTTGAAGTCTATCACTTTCGAGACGCCTACTACCTTAAAGGGACAAAGGCTGGTAACTTTGGATACTATTATCGTTATTTTGTTCGTGGAAACACATACAATGTGCTCATTATTTTTCACTTAAGTAAGTTCAAAATACAGACTGTGAGCCTCACAAACACTATAGGCACCATATGCATTATGCACTGTAATTGTTGACAATTAATGAATCCTATATTAAAACCAGCACTCTTATTTCATTGATTTAACAATAACGTTGGACCTTGCACATATACAACCGTGTTAACAGTTTGAATAATAGGAGTTTAGCAGCGAAACAAGAAAAGATGTTTTACAGAACAACAAATAATAACGTTATATAAACCAAAAGTCACTTGAAATTCTCCATCCTCTGTAATTTTTTATGCATATCATTTTCCGGGATTTTTGATCTGTTTGTAAAATACAGTATCTTGTGTTACTCACGAAGTCTCTGCAAAACACCAACTTGCCTGTCCACTGTTATTGTTGACGACTGAATTCCAGTCTGGATCTAACTTATTGCACGTTGAAGACGATGAGTTGAGTTCGCGAGATCAATGCTTTGTATTGCGACATACTTTGGGAGGAAGAAAAATGAAATGCACTAGTTTTCGGGAATAACGATACAAATGAAAATTTTATCAAAAATTAGAGTTATTGTTCCTGTAAGCGTAATATTTGAACGACAACGAAAAGATCGTTTGTTGTGTTTTTAGTAGAGAGAGAGAGAGAGAGAGAGAGAGAGAGAGAGAGAGAGAGAGATGCAAGCTCTTACATGTTAGTATGTCACGTCGATTGCCGGGCTGTCGACATGTGTCGAGAATAAATCTTCCGTCAGCTTGCAACCTCTTATGAGTCGATAAAGCATCGTAAAACAGCACAGAGCTAGTCGCATTAAGGTAACTTTATGTCGCTCGACTGTTATGTCATGGTTTTCTTGTACATCGTTTCCAAGGACCTTTTTAACACTTTTACAGGCCATTTTGAAATTGATATCCCCTTATCGCCTTGGGTACACCGGGTTAATTTCCTGATCAAGACCCAAGCGGTCCGGCAGATGTACCAAAACACCTTGGTAAAATTTACCGTATAGAGATAAGGTTCACTGCTGCATCATATCGGGATACATACTGCGTGACCTATCTTGTACATGTTTGTAGATGTCTTGCCTTCACTTGGACTCAAATATATCGAAAGGCTCAAGTTTATGGGTTTATGGTGCCACCTGATGGGTTGTTTGAGCCGTGTCATTGTCAGTTTGGGTGGCTACCACATGGACTGTCTCCCAATCCTCCCACAAGTCCTTCAGAATCTTATTTTTTCCTCCGTACAGATATTTCCTGTGAAGAACGCTCAGATGTGACATGTTCCAAAAGTACTTGGAAAAGTCAAGTCTGAAAGGAAAAAAGGATTTCGACCATAAGAATAACGTTAACGGCAATTAAAGGGTTCTTTAGCGTTGAATGGTATTTGAAGACTGCCGTAACACTTTAGACCAAGGCAGTCAGGCGATACTCAATGCTGAATGATAATAGCATGATCTGAAATAATCAAGCGACACAATACTGTAAGACTCTGGCAGTAAACCGATAGACAGCCGTCGGACAGTATATAATATTAACAAGGATCGTGACAAAATCCGCGGGTTAAATAATAGACCTTCGAGCTCTTTTTAATAGCTCATTTTCACCACAATTATTGAGTAATTTTTTTAAATGACATCAATTATATTTGTATATTGATCATTTCCTGATTAAATAATTGAATTAATTAAGTAGCTCATAAGGCAGTAGACGTCTACTACCTTATGAGTTGCTAACGAGTTATTTGGTCAGGGCGATAAGCCCCTTCACGTTGATGATCGGGGGTACACAATCGACACAGGTAAGGCTTGTATAATGAAAAAATAATACATGACGTTTATTGATCATATTCATACTTTTAGACGAATAATGCTAGCAATACCCTGTGATATAATGAGGGGCGGTCAATTCTCAAGTAATAGAGAAAGAATTCCTACCTTAGAACAACCTTGGCTGTCATCCCAAGGATATCCATGACATGAAGGATGTTGGTGTGGCTGCCATCAGTATCTGAGAAAATTGAGTAGAGTTTCAAACTTAAGTAGACAGTGTCGGTTATAAACTCTGCCAGGTTTGTGATACACGCAAACAGAAATATCGCTATTGGAACGTACAAGTGGATCTTGGGGTCATCATATCTTGACGCTAGCGGGCCTTTTTCGTTGGAAATGACCAAAAGCACGTACCAAGACGTCAGACCCAGAGGAAGTATGGCGTACCGAAGAGGGGGGACTTCGCTGGGAGAGTCGACTGTGTCTGTGACGGAGATGAAGAAGTTGTATAAGCAGACGATGAGCAGCATCAGGGACCTTGATCTGGTCCACGAATAGGAACAGAAAAACGTCTTACAACAGTTTCTCATGTTCTTCAGAAGGTAGTCTCCACACGATCTACAATGTCTGAAGCAACAGCATGCGCAGAGCTGACCCGCACACCTACACCTAGGCTGACATCTATAGTACAGCAACACGCAGAATGTAACGAGAACTACCGATATCAGAGGTTCTAGGATTTCTATCACGTCAACAAATTGCTGAAATTGCGTGTTGTTAAACTGGCACATGGAATTTGGTTTTAAATACTCATCCAGGCAGATAAACACGACGAACATGTCCATCGTCGTCATGGCAACTGCAACAACTATAAGGAAACCAAAAGCTATCCAAGTCAATCGGTTATTCGCCAGTTTCTCTCCACAAGCACATGGATTTCCGTCTTCTATCCTTTCATACCCAGCCATTGCTGATATTTTTATGGGCACTCACCGACGTCTTTCTGTACGATGCCTCTTACTCTGTCTTAGACGAAAAAGAGTCGAAATACGGGCCAACTTATAGTAGCTGAAGTTCAAAACGTTTAACAACATTATTAACCTCTATATTGGAACACCTTAAAAAGTACATATAATATGCCACCGTTAACTAACCTATCATTGATTTTGAAATTTTTGAACACGCTTCAAATATATCATTAATTTCTTATTTTCTTTCTCGTGAAAATTATCCAAACTAGCAAAATTATAATGGAAGCCAGTATTCAATTCTTTAAGGCACTCATCATAATAAAAAAGTATTTGTGAAACATAACCACACTATTCATGTGTTTGAAAATTTGTTAGTTATTTCGTTTTCAGTTCTACAGAAATTAAAGAGCGTCCTATTCCATGAAATGAACAATCCTGTCTGTGTTGTGAGTTCGGAGAATTTAAAACGAAAGTCTTATGGAGGACGCCGCGCCTTCAGGTGTGGAACTCTCTCCCTCTTTGTCTCCGTCTCTGTGTCCCTCTCTCTGTGATTTTGTATCTCTCCCACTTTCTGTCTGTCTGCCTGACCGTTCGTCTGTCTGTGTGTCTGTCTGTCTGTCTCTCATGTTTTCTTATTTGTACACAATATACATACGGATATATTTACATTATCTGGATCGAATGGAGTCTCATCTACACACACAGACACACACACACACACAGACACACAGAGACACACAGAGACAGACATAGACATACACAAACATATATGTATATATACGTTTGTATATATATATATATGTGTGAGTGTGTCTGTTTGTGTCTGTATGTATGTATACAGATCATAAATTACTTCATGTACAAAGTGTGTGTGTGTGTGTGTGTGTATATATATATATATATATATATATATATATATATATATTTGACATATATTTGATATATATGTATGTGTGTTTGTGTGTGTGTAAAATCATCTTAACTTCCTTCTTTGTGCAATGAACTCAGGATCTTGGTTACTATGAGGTCATCTGAACATCGTGTGTTGACCTTCCCTACCTTCCCTATGTTTTATTACGTACTGGCCAACTCAACTTTGTTTCTTTCGACAGGCGGCATTAGTACAAGGTATTAAAAGTCCGACTTTTGCACTAATGGGACGTTGCTCCTTTAACGAAGAAGAAACACCAGCAACTATGTCAATGAAGTTTAGCACGCTAACGTCTACCCATAGTGTCCCAACATTTCTGTCCCAGACAGTGTGGTCACCGCTGAACAGACGCAACATGCCCTAGATAAATTCATTGTCGCCTGTTGTTAGGGTCACACTGAATTCACAAGCATGGCCGCTGTACATTTCTCAAGCTCCGAGTTCAAAAGGTACGATAAAAGTTAATCTACCAAGTTAAACTTACCTTTTGGTGAGAAACCGATGGTCCGATTAATACAACCTGGGCGTTCGGATCGTATATCAAATCTTGATTATTTTTATCGCATTATAAATTTCTGTCGGAATAGTCACCAAATGTAACAAGTTTTCGATGGACAGCCGTATTAAAACTATCGCGGTCAGGGAAAGTTAAATTTCACCAAGGGTTGCATTGTGCTAAATTTGATAATACGTAGGCGAGGCGGATTGCAACTCCCTAGCTGCAATAAGAAACGCACGGTACATCCGTATCGGTGGTTATTTCACTCCGATCCAATAAAAATATCTTCACTTCTCAGGACAATTCATTTATTTCCAGTGCTTAGCTAATACGAGCAAACATCGAACGTTGTTTTTACCGTACGTTCCTGTGTAAACCAGTCATGTAATCTGCAGCTCTGATGCGTCCTCGGAGCTAACATAGTACAAACGGGCAATTTATTAGACGCTGCTCAGTCCAGAATATTTCAAAACGCATAAAAACAACAGGAAGAAGAATTCAGATGAATAGAAGTTTGAAAAATAGAAATGCAAAAGACAATAGCGATAAATCAATATACAGAATTGAAACCCTACAATTTCTGAACGCAAACAAAATAAACTTCACTTTTAGCTACAAGTAGGAGGATTTGTCTCATTGTTTTTAATTATGTTTGCATGCCACAGTCCGCCACAGGTAAATATATAGTTTAAAGCAAAAAATAAAATTGTTTACGATTGTCGCCCACATCACCTCGAGACCTTCGCGTCGTGTATTTTCAGCTTCGCATGTTCTCCAAAATCCATAAAAAGTACTTCCAAAATTACCGACTAACACCGTAACGTGCACGATTTACGATCATGTTATCGTATCGTGTAATAGACTTAATATGTGACTCGACCTTCCCTCTACACCTTAAAAAAGTAAATGAGAAGTGGATGTATTCTGCAATTATTGTAAATGAAACGATTGTTAATATTGTTTAGTGAAAAAAACACCGAAGTTACGAAGGAAAAAATCGAAATCGACAATCGGCTACAAGTGTCTTTATATCTTGGCCTAATTGGTATAAAATGTAAGCAACCTTAGCAGAGTTCTACCGTGCGAGCCGAAACGACTTCTGGAGACGTAATATTGTGTATTATTTCGTATCAACGCAATGAAACACATCGATTTTGTTTTTGAGGAACAAAATTTTATTTATATTCTCAGAAGAACAATAAAATGGGAATTGAAATGGGGATTGGATGTTACTTTCATTTTAAGTGTGATTGTACATATCATGATTATTTGTTTCAACCAATATTTTGTACTTCGAAAGTAAAGAGGAAGATAAGAGGAAAAGGGCTTTCAAAGTTATGATGTCACGACTGAAATTCGTGTAACATGAATCTCAGATGATTCACTCAATCCACCATCTTATTTCAATAATCGGTCTTTTATACTCACATTTCTATGTGCATTGTCGCCGTTTGCAGCAACTTTTGCATAACATGGCCAAGAGTCATACAGTGTTCTAGTTAGGTTTTACCCAGCCTTTCGGATATTCTGGTAAAGTGCATGTTCTTTCACGGGTCTTTCTTTTATAAATCGATTTTCCGCCTCAGTTGGCTGCCTTATTCCCGTGACCCGATTATATAAAACAACAACCGTTTGGAACTTTACACAGGGGTTGGGACCGTCACAAATCGATTAGAGATCCGTTATTGTCATAAGGACATGTCAGAACGCATAAACAAGTCATTGTGGTATAAGCTTAAGAACGTTTCACTTCCTTGTGAAAATGTTGTAGCTAATCGGGAATTTTCATTTTACGTTACTGCATGCGGGCAGAATGAAACATTTTATCGTCCCCGCCACACGGTAATCACGGGATCTGTCGATCATGCAGGGGTGCATTGACTAATCAATCTTTTTCGATCTGTAACTAACGCATATTGCTTTATCGATAAAAGGAACCTCTAGCTTTGAGCAGAAAGCTGATATTACAGTTACACCGTATTGACACAGTGGCATAAACGTGAGCTCAGCACTTACACTGTGCGAACGCGATGTAGCTCACGCATCACGCCCGGCGAACTCCACACACAAGTGAAGAATGAACAGTAAGTTAGGGGTCTTCATGAGTCATCGCCCGAGTTTCGCTTCAACTTTTTCTCGGAATCGCACCCATTTCATGAAATTACGGATTAGATCTAAGGTCAAGTAATGATCAGTCACAAACTGTCGCCATTGCTGTGCGCTGTGTAGAGACAGGTGGTCCACGAACATGGTGAGTCTCCACGTATTTGAACCTTTTCATTGTCAAAGTTGATTTCTGTTACAACTCGCAATACTGAATAAGCAGGTTTACACTCGTCGCTGGGATTTCCGTGATTTGTGCAGGCCTTCTGTCATGTCTGTGGGGCCAACTCTGTGCACGTCAGCGCGGAGGGCTAACAAACGCATGTAGAAGTGTACCTATATGCCCGAGCAGTGCATTTTAAGCTTTACCCATAGACCCTATGCTTTACATGAGTAGGTAGCGTCCATCGTGATTTCTCGCACATACAGGAAGTTGTATTGTGTCGTCGGACCAGGATGTTAAAATCCATGGCGGACGGTAGCTCCGCGGCGGTAGCTGAAGAAAATGTCCTTGCCTTGGCTACTACCTCCATGCCTTGGTCTTTCCTGCCATGGTGACCTGTGTATGTAGCTCAAAACCCAACATACTCAAAGCTACATGTAGTGTGGGCTGTAAAGGTCGCGTTTTGTCCTTCGCTTTAGGTCATGCCTTTGTGAACTGTCCGTAGAAAGGTACACTTCGCGTGTGCCTATAGCTGTAGTACGCTCGGCCCAAAATCCCTTGATCGGCGCGTTTTCTTATACACGTAACCATGTCTATGATCGTCAACACCAGTGTCTGCAGTACGTGTAAGACGACCATTTCCAAGGGCGAAGGATAAACGTGACCTTTACAGCCAACTGTAAATGCACAGCTTTTAGTGTATTGAGTTTTGAACTACAGTCGCTCCCCAACCCTACATGAACAGATGATTACGAACAATGCATTGTAATTAAAGGTCTGGTGAAATGGTCCCGTTCGTGTGACTGAATATCAGTGTCTCTATTGTCTTTGAGAGTGAAGAACAAGAGACGATTCATTTCGTTTCTGAAAGAAACAGACCTTGTTAGCGTCTGGCAAAGTTCACTTTCCGGGAAATGGGTTGGAGAAGGAAGGTTAGGTTAGGCATTTGAATAACGGTAGCATATGCCGCAAAAATAAACTTAAGGTTTTGAAATTACCTTTCTCATACTTCTTGCAAGGAAACTCTTTCATAATCACATACGAAAAAACGGGGATCATCGATCAGAGTAACAATATGGCAGTGGTATTAAACTCAACTATTCGTATAAAAGGCAAGGTGCTGGCCTGCAGCCAAGTTCGGGCGTTTTCAAATCCGCCCGGAGATCATGCCTAACTTAGCCTAACACATTTGTCTCATTATATAGCATGGTAAAAAGGAGATGTGTGACCGGTAAAGATAACCTTGTTATTTAAGGTCACACAATTTTATTAGACAATCACAGAAAAGCAAATGAGGCTAAAGAAAAAAATACGCGTGATTCTGGGAACCTCATGCAAATTGCTTACGTGTTACTTCCACTTTTCTTACCTTTCGCCGTCGCTCAGAAACAAACTGTGTCACTCAAAGGGTAAAAATAAAAAAACTTTGTGTCGTGTTATTTCATAGATCCCAATTTAGGGCTTGTGGTTATCTGAGTTACTCATAACACGCTAAGATCACTTTTTATTTTTGAACATTGCGGATAGTGTAGGGTTGAGGGTATGCGATATATTGCAGTCTCAGGCTGGTTATCGGCTCGAACCATGTATTTTTGCCACTGTGCTAAAAATGTGTATTAAAGGATTACTTAAACGAACTTCCTCACTCAGACCTACTTACTCACCTAGACTAACTTCAAATGTAGCGAAAAAGCTGAACGGTAAAATATACAAGAAGCGGTAGTCTAACTTTGTTGGCAAAGTACCTCTGCGTGTAGGGAACTGTGATTTTTGTTGTGCGGTGGACATGATATAATTTCCCATCGTGTACATTACAATATGACTGGTATGTCATTGGATGTCAGTTGATGTCATTAGCTGCAGTTACCTACACCAGTATAGGACAGTTTACATAACGGGAACGTGGAAATGAAAGTGGAACTAATTGTCATCTCTCCATTTGCAAGCATTATTTCGTGAAGAGAGCGAGAGAGAGAGAGAGAGAGAGAGAGAGAGAGAGAGAGAGAGAGAGAGAGGGAGAGAGGGGGGGACGGGAGTGAGTTTTAGATTTCGAACTTGCAACAGAAAAATAGTTCAAACTATTTGTATGTCCATTGCCTGAAAATGCAGAACTTACATTATAGTTCGTTTGTATCGAGATTTATTTTTTTAAATTGAAAATTTGTAATTTTGAGCAGTTCTCGAGCTAGAACACAGTACGGTATTTTTATTTTGATCTATGATATAGATTTCCTGTATGGCATTTTGTATTTTTCAGCATGGCAAACCATTTTACAGAAATAATTAGAGTATTTACTTGTGTGTTCAGTATGAAGGATAGAGGTGAAGAAATGTGGTTTACGGTGCAGCCACAATGTTTTCGTGGAAATAAAAATGAAAATGCAACCATACGTCATTTGTTTTTACCTTATGCCATAGCATAAAGCCATTGCAGTGGTAGATTTAAAGTGTGTGTGTGTTTACATTAACATGAGAGAGAGAGAGAGAGAGAGAGAGAGAGAGAGAGAGAGAGAGAGAGAGAGAGAGAGAGAGACAGAGAGAGAGAGAGAGAGAGAGAGAGAGAGAGAGAGAGAGAGACACAGACACACAGACAGACAGACACACAGACAGACAGACAGACAGACAGGTAGGCAGACAGATAGACAGAGCATGGCAAACTTATCCATCGCCGGTAACATTTCGTCTTGCTCAATGGCGAATTTTAAAAAATGCTGACGCATTCGGAAGAGCCTCCGTAATTATTCAGTCTTGTCATTAAAACGTATGCAAGGCATCGCAGTATTCTCCGTCGATTTATGACCAAGTTGCCGTCTTCCTGTGTGCGAACTGCGACATGTGTGAAATGGGTTGCATTGCCGCTGATTCCGCTTTGACCCATCCTTTTTAGTTTTGATAAAGCTCGTGATATATTACACCTTATTTCACCGGCATCGCTTGGATGGATAAGAGTCGAAACCAGTAACTGCATCTGAAAGTCGAAATGCCATTTCTCTGCGTAATGGACGACAATTGTACACACAAGGGACGTGGCAATGCGTCACGAGTAACAAGAGAACAATAGCACGTACAGTGAACGAATGAAAGATTAGGGTGTTCGGTGTTTTCGCGATGGCAGGATGCTGGGAAGGTTATCTGTTTATGAAAAGTGAGACAGACATTCGCAGTTTATGCTCACTGCCTCGAGAGGTTCATCTCAGAGTGTTATGTAGGCGCGAGCACTTCGCTAGTATACACAGAAATGGGACTTTCGTAGATACCGCCTCGTTCTTCGTCAATTTTATATAATATAGCCTATGTGTCCGTATGAAAGTTCGCGAAGTTGGCATAAGGAGCATGAAAGTACCGTCTCTAATTGTTGATTATTTGTTTAGAGACGAGGAGCCAGATTTTCACTGTCAAACTTACATTGGTGATCGCGAGAATTCTTTTGAAAATCACTGAGGTGAAAATAACTTCCATATCGGAGCCAATGTTACTCTGTACCCATGGCTTTATGTTCCTCGTGAGTGAATTTGGTAATTTAACTCCACATCATGGCAGTTAAGTGAAAGATGACGATGCTATGTTGTTCGCAGCGTCAGTTTAATACCTTATCCGTCATCACAGTGTGGAGGGACTGTGACCTCGTTTACTGCGTCAATCTGGACGCGCTGCTTCAATGTCGAAGGAACACGCAGATTACCGTACTCGTCCGAGCCTCATTATTCTCGGTAACTGTCATCAGAGCGCCCCGAAAATTTTGGTACAATACGCCTTGAAACTGAAATACGTAAACATTGCTGAAATGTTCCATAGAGTCACTTGAAATTATTATCTTATCAAATCACGACTAAAAACCAAGAGTCACCGTGCTCATTATTTCAAAAGTAACAAAGTACCCAAACTTTTCGGATATTTGAAATTTAAAATGGCTGCCTCCCCTATATTAAAACTGAATGGAATATTTGCATATTCGATTTTCATAAAATTTAGGCAGAGAAAACTTTACTTACTCCAGGAGTTTCGAAATGAGCCCCGGTAAATGGTAGACCAGAAGAGCTTTTGTAAAACGTTTGGGTCTAATGTCCGTCCCCGATGCGCCCTCTGCCTTTCAGCAGAAGATGAAGTTAGATTTCGCAACGGAGACTAAAATCCACACATGTGAGGATAAGCTGCTCAGCCGTAAAATACGTTTGTTTGCCGCTCGAACGAAGTAAGAATTGCACATTATATATTTAAGAAAAATGACTGAAAGAATACTGATAGACAAAACAAGTCTTTCAAATTGACATTCTCAACGGTAAAGTTATTTAATACGGTATGTAATTTCTTTTTCGGTATTATTTAACAGCTATATTCATATTGTTACTTTGTACTGATATTAACTTGTCGCGCATTTTAACTCTCGGGTAAAAGAAGGGGTTTTGGATACGAGGATTGAACGAATTCTGTTCATTGATCAGCGAATGCCACATTATGAGACGACCCCTAAGTCATAGCGTACGAAATCATACGTTCCAATGCCCGGTTCCCTGCACTGTGATGACAGGGTGATAATTTCACATTTGCTGAAGGAAAACCAGAGGACAACTTCAGAAATATTGGAGGTCTAGACGTCACAACGCTCAGAGTGGGTCAAAGTTTTGTCCCTGATCTGTCACGTTTAGCTGTTCGTCGATCTCTCTCAGGAGAAAATTTTTCAACCAGGTCGAGCATTGCGAGGACTATTGTATATCGCATAGGTCACCTTTTGAAGGGGCGGTTCATAGGGCAAGCTATAAATAATCCCAGAAATGACGCAGATATTTCGCAGAATACAGAGAATTGTCAGGCGATGTTTTAAAATTTCTCCGAATTCTCTTCGATGGTTAACAAATAAATTCTGGGACAAGGCAAGACATTAATCTAATGATAGTAATCATATTATAAATTTAACGCATAAATATTGTTATCCCCGTAGGCCTATGGCGTGGAAAACAAAATTATAAATGTTTAAAGAGCAAAAAATGAAGTATTGTAAACTGATTAAGATGTGACAGTGTGGAAAAGAAAGATGCACATTTTTTTTCTAATTTATCAAATTTATGTTTATGGTCTACCCTCATTGAAAATAAGACGCGGAAATCATTTTGAAACACCGTCGGGGCCATCAGCTAGTCTAAAACAGAACAAGATTGCCCATGTAGGTGGATGTACATTCTATAGCATAGTACAAAACAAATTGGAATCCAACAAAACGTAACTGTGATTTCAGGCCACTTCACCCATCCTGGATCTCCACATTTCAGGTCGACGCCGTTCTTTGGTAACTTAAATATTGAATGTTTTGCGCTTGCTCAAACTTTCCATAAGGTTCTTGTATCACCGTTTACAAACAGTTACCCGAAGCGTACTGACGCTAATTTATTGTATTCTCCCGTCTTATCAGACCCGGTTTCCGAGAACAACCTACGCTGAGCTACCGGCAAACTGATTCTCCGAAGTCGCACCCGACGCATGCGCATTTCGAAAATGGTGAAGCTCGTTGTACAACAGACTCTGGTCCTTGTTCTGGTAGAAATTGTGTGTTGTTTGAAGCTACATGGTAAGTGAACCGCCATCCTCTACATCGTAATGACGTTTAATATCATGTCGTAACGGGCAAAAACTGTCAAGTCGCAATATCTTCATAATTTTTATCTTGCCGAACTACGGAGGAATTATCTGACAATCACATTATTCCCTTTGAGTGACCGACCATTATGTGTACGGAAATACGTATTAAGCTTACGCCCACTGCGTTAGTATTTGCGACAAGGAATTGCTACATGAATATAATTCCTTCTAAGGCTATGTGGCCCTAGTGAGTCAGTATATTGTCTATAGATGAGACACTTTGAATACTGTACAGGAAACATCGCCACCTCATTGAAACGTCACGTAACAGTGGTATTCACCAGTACTGCAGTCGATGAAATTTGAAAGAGTCTGGCGTTTTACGGGCAATCTGCGTGGGTCTATTTTTACGTAATTAGACCATAGTAGACCTCCCCCCCCCCCCATTTCTTCAATAATTTCGACCCCCCCCCCGAGTCAGCTGAAAGCTATTAAGCTAGTTATTTCGTCAAACTAAACACATCTTTTGTCAAAATCATCGCGCACCAAGCAGAGGGTCCTTCATTTTAACACAGTCAGTTGTCATCGTCCTTAGATGTGACACAGTTACCACCGTAGTTGATGTCGTGGATGCTCTTCTTTGATAAAATTAGATAAACTTAAATCATGGAATGAAATGAAAATGGGACGAAGTGTCGAAATGGGACGATTATTGTAATTGCGGAACAGAAACTGATGCGTACCCGACAGCTAAGCCAACAGCTTAAGCACTTTCACTTTTATCAAAAAGTTAATAATAAACCGTTGATTACATAATTACTTATCACAATTAATATATTAAGTAACACTCATCTGTGATAGAGATGAACAACTTTTAAAATCCTTTTTATTTCAGTTTACTATTTCGTTGAATCGCTTTTGCTATTTGTAGAAGAGTAAGTTGACCTTGTTTTGTGAATAGTAATTCTTTGGTTTATTGTGCAACTATTGCTCACTGCGTAAGATGATATGAACGAACACGACGCATCGTACTATGTCTGATATTAAGGCTGAACGTGACGCCGAGACAGATACTCAAACATTTCAAACTTAAATATTATTCTTTGGGCCTACCATCTGTTGGGGAACTCATTTTGAAGCGTATGCAGCAAATAAATTTTTCACCCGCTTAGTTTGGTAAAATAGGGAAATTTTGCGGCCATTTAGAATTTCAAATATCGGAAGATAATCAGAAATTTACTTCTCTAGTAGTACCAAAATTTGCACTGATGACCGCCGATTTTTAGGTCTTTGATTTTCTAGGCGTATAGTACTGTACATTGAAATACATTATCAATGCAATAATACCCAACGGCTTATGTCTTTCTCTTAGTTTCAGAGAACATAGTAGCAAAAAAAGGAAGTACAGCAACCATACAATGCAATATCGACGAGGTTGAAAGGACGGAGAGTTATTCTTCCGAAGACTTGGTTTGGTACTTCAACGGAAAGCAGCTAAAGAAAAAGAACTACACTGCCAAAAATGAAACCGTTTCAGAACTCTCTCTGGTGGACATCGCATTCAACCAAGCCGGAAATTACACATGCGCATTAGTGGGTCCCCTTAGTGAACGTGTCACCATGGTAACCGCGGCAGTGGATGTTGGAAGTAAGATATTTCTTTTTTCGCCCCCTTTACCGCGATGACTTTTGGATTGCCTCAGCTTGGGAGTTCTACCTGCATAATATTTGCAAGATGTGGGGTTGGAAGTCGTATTTTATTTACGCCTGTTATTGTACGGCGTACAAATGCGAACAAATTGAATGATCGGGAATAGGTGCTCGTCTCGCCTAAAGGCAAAATCAAACTTGTACTTTAAAATAAGAGTAAAGTGACATTTTGGCGGTTTACTACCGGCTTTTAGTTAACGCAGATGTGGACATTTATGTCTGGAGGGCGCTGTTTGTACGACTCCTTCAAATAGCTGTATTTGGACATGTATAGTGTCAATCTTGCGAAACTTCGCGATAACATTTTAGGGAAAGTGAAAGTGAATTTTGTTCCCATGTAATAATTTGTTGATGCTGCCAGCCTTGGTAAAAAGGTATCGCAGAAAAGTTTGGTCTATAGGTGTTTCCACTCTTGTATACTAATCAATAGAATGGCCGGATTATTTAGGCGGATTTCGAGGTGCGAGATGTTTGTGTAGGGTTGTGAATATGTCACAAACGCATACTTAATCATAGACAGAAAGTTTCAAAGCGAATATATTAATAAAAGTAATATGTTAAACATTATTTTCTGAAGAAAATTATACACACTGTCTCTTCCACAAAATACTGTGAAAACTTAGTGTTCCGCACATGTTTCAAACCGAGTCCACATTGCTGACCTGCAAATGCCAACGAATTGATTGTAAGGTTTTTTTAGAGTCGCAAAATATCAATCTCCTCTGAGCGCAGCGTACTGGGGACAACAGCTGTAATTCTTGATAATATTTTAATTACATTTGTTCTAGAAATTAGGTACATATTCTGAGTCTTCTTAAAGTGTGAGAGCGTAAAAATATTGGTTATGACAACACGATGCGCTGTGTAAAATATGCAATGTGATTATCGTCAAATTGTTTCCAGTCCGGACTGAAATCCAGTGGTAAACCCTGATATTTGACATTCCACTCATGCAAGCTGCGGTGACTGGCTGAAAAATTTGTATCTCAATTAGGAGTAGAACGGAAGCTTGTATTTTGCAAACACGACAAACTTCTCGATAATACTTTAAAACGTTAGAGCTAATGGAGGTTTAAAGTCATGATACGAATTTGTCAATAACATATTTTATTTAATTCCTTTCAGCGCCCCCTAGCGTTGCAAATTTCTCCTGCATCTCCCACAATATACTTGACATGTGGTGTACTTGGGACCCTGTCGAGAGCCATCTGCCAACGGAGTATACATTTACACACAGACCATAGTAAGTTTCTTGTTATTTGAAATTGAGAGATCATGCGACTGCAAAAGAAATATTTATATGTAATGGAAGGTGTTGTTTGTGACGCAATGGACTCTCCCAACCATTTGTCCGTATCGTAGCTCTTTTTTTTTTAAAGATAAATTTATTTTTTTCAACAAGGTCGCAAATAAAACAAATCTACATAACTGTGAATGCGTTAAAATTACAATGCAGCATGTCTGAAAAAACAAAGTCAGTCATTTAACTACAAAGATCATCATATGAATGCATTCAGGATGCATTCTTCTCCTGTAAGTCTTACAAGGCTTGAAAACTTTGTGATAAACTCCTCAGCTTTGTTCATCATCTTATAAGTGAACTATAATGTATTCATCCATGATGAAAGATAATATTTTAATTGCATAACATAGGATTGAAGGGAAACTTTAATCCCATCCAAAGTAACCAAATTTCGAATATTTCAAACCTTGTTTTTTCACAAAGGAAGTAATACAGTAAATAATGTCAGATGGTTGCATTATTATCATTTTCGATTCCTGCTGATATTGATATTGTTATCAAAGTTGTGTTTAATTTCTGACAAAGAAAGAAATACATTTCTGCCAGATTTCTTTTACATATTTACACTCAAATAAGATGTGTTCCAGTGTCTCTTCTTGGCCACAAATATAGCATTTCCCATCACTTAAATTGAAAGTTTTGGCCAAGCTTCCTGTGACTTACTGTGTGTATCGCAGCTCTGATTTTTTACCATACGATGACGCGCCCTCAACGGTCTTCGAAGCGAGCGAGGCTCACTGACTCCTGCCGGCGGACTGATGCGTGGTGAAACTTGTTGAGGTTACATTTACAAAATTACAGCATTTAAAACTTTTCAAATTTATTTAGCGTAATAATTATGACGTTCACTTTTTAGTGAATATTAGAAATCGATACAGAGAGTCTGTAATGAAGCCCGTTGATCCAAAAGAATTAATCTTACAACACCGACGCCTCGCGCCTTGAGTGATGAAAATCGTAGAACTATAAAAGTATATGTAGTAAGAATATTCATCTATGCAAAATGAAAGGTCAGTTGTGCATTCTGATTAATTGCCGTGGATTCTTTCGTTCGGTGCGACTTTATTTAGTATGGCGTTTCGAGCGAAGATGGGAAGCCTGACTTAATCTGATTTGCAGTCCTTTTTCATCCCCGCAGCGGAAAACCGAATCAGTGGCATCCATGTCCACATACAACAGCCAAGGGAGAAAATTCTTGTTATTTTGACGAAGAGACCAATCCTCGTTCGAAAAATCTCATGAAGGTCACAGCAATCAATCAACTCGGAGAATCTAGCGACGAAATATGGTTCAACTCAGATACCCACAGTACGTCATTTGCTGTATCGCTTTTAAATTTCATGTCAGATTGTTTTTGGATGTGAGTGAAACCAAATGCACATCGTTAAAACATAATATCAATGATAATAGTAATTTGATCATAAATTGTTTAAAGGTATACTGTCACCTGCTCCAATTTTGCCACAGTTACCATGGAAGGAGAAAATCTAACCAACCATAGATTTTAAGCAGGTGGTCGCTTTTTAAAAACAGCGCCCTCACATTGAAATTTTGAAAACAAGAAACGCACCTTGACCATATATGGACATATTTAGATTACAGGTGACTGTATACCTTTAAGGTAGCTACATACCTTTTAGACACTTTCAGATTTTTATTTTTTCTCAATTGAACACGTCCCAAACCCCAATAAAGTATACATTTTCTGAAAGTCCTGATATAGAGCTATCCGAACAAGCACAGAACACGGTCATTATTTGCATAAGAGTCACGTGACAAGCGTTTTGCTGAACCTTCCAAAAACCGGTTTTTCCCGCCTTATGCAAACACACTGCAAGATTTCCGATTGGAATTTCTTCATTGACAAGCCTTGACAATATCCTTCAAAACCGTGTCTTGGATTTTCTTTATATGCCTTTGTTTCTTTTTAATGCGCTCTTAAAGGTGTTAGATGATGGTGTTATTCAAAAAATTTTAATTATCACGCCATATAATTTGAATGGAGCCTCCGGGGAAAAATCGCAGACATGGTTTTGAAGGATATTGTCAAGGCTTGTCAATGAAGAAATTCCAACGGAAATCTTGCAGCGTGTTTGCATAAGGCGGGAAAAACCGGTTTTTGGAAGGTTCAGCAAAACGCTTGTCACGTGACTCTTATGCAAATAATGACCGTGTACTGTGCTTGGTCGGATAGCTCTATATCAGGGCTTTCAGAAAATGTATACTTCATTGGGGTTTGGGACGTGTTCAGTTGAGAAAAAAATAAAAATCTGAAAGTGGCTAAAAGGTATGTAGCTACCTTAAGCAAACATTGAATCAGTGACAGAGACGCTTAATATAGTAGCTTTAAACGCTATACAATTTGATTCAACATTACAATTTTTGGAAAAAATACATATTGGCTGTTGTCATTATTTTTTCCTATTTTGAATGCACTTTACAATGTTAAGGATTTCCCTGAATTCCACTATAGCCGTTCCACACCGACCTGAAAACCTGCGAGTGAGTCAGGTAGATCAGACTTCACTTGATCTCCAATGGGACACACCGTATGATTGGTACAAGGATAGGTATTTCCTAGACTACAAGCTACAGTATTATAGTGAATGGGAAGAGCACGACAGGAAAACACTAGAGCAAGTACGTGACTTCAAAAGCATGTGTTTCATATATCGTATAATAAAAAAATTCAGCTCAGTCATTGATTTTATTTGAAAGTTCTTATTCTCGAGCTTGGTTTCTGCCATAATGAATTTTGATGCTACGACACGAATCTCGGGCGTAATTCTCGTAACGGATGACTGCGAGACTTGCGTTTAAGAGACTTGCAGTTTTAACATATTGTTGAACTTTAATAAATTGAAATTGTTGCGTGTTATTTGGTATCCATAGATTATATGAGACCAGGTAATTGAGATTCTAACTTTGAATACTTCATTGCAAAGTGTTTGCAAAACACTTTTGAAAAGAAACTTCATCGACATAAATATGACAAGATGACGCTTTACTTAAAGAAAAGCTAATAAAGTCATTGAGGAAAAAAATTTAAAAATTAAATAAAAATATCGTTGAATTTTAATTTCGGGTAGCTGTCCTTCAATTTCAGCATGATGATACCAGCCCCCCTCGACAACTTTTTTGGAAGCGTGCAGACAGTCGGTCACATGCACCTGCTGACAGTCTCGTGGCAAATTTAAGTTAATGAACATCACACATCGCCGCAGATCTAATATCCCACAACGATCGAGCCAATAGTTTGCAGAATATTAGTGTAGACAAGGTTCGTCATATATACGGACTGACACTCACGTCAGAAAGTCGCATGTTCAAACTTTAGGGGGTCATTGAACCATAGCCAACGGTCGAGCAAGAACCGCACAACGAGAATAACTTTTCTCCATTGGACAAAAAGCAATGGACCAAAATTACTAATTTCCTTTTCTTCTTTATTGACTGACAGTTGATAGTGATGAAACAGCGCATCCGTTTATTTGACCTTGAGCCGAACACCTTGTACACTTTTCGGGTAAAATGTAAATTGACGGCCATACGTTCAGCAGAATGGAGTGACTGGTCGTTTCCTGCCACTGGGAAAACTAATATATCTGGTAATTTTATCCATAAACAAAATACAGTTTAGTTGTTGTTAGAAAATAGTCGAACTCACGTGTAGCGTATTCAAACACTGTATTTACCTTTGTGAATGGAGGCATTAGCATATTCGGGTTTTCATCTGAAAATGACCAGTGAATTTTATATTTTTTTTTTGTTTATTTATCACGTTTGCGATCTTGTTTTTATCTGAAACAGATAAGACAGCAAACCTTCCCGGATATGAAAAGTTATTGAAAAAATCACAATTTGTGTCGAACATAATGCAAATTCATTCATTGTTAATTTATTGTTAGAATGTTTTGAATTTAATAGTTTATTTCAATGTTGTTGTGTTTTTTTGAAAAAAATCTTATCTGTAAGATTATACTGAACATCTTTTGATTTGTTGATCATAGATTAAGCTTTGATATAACATGTTCCCACTGTATGACAACATCGCAGGGTTTGTCGTTATTACGTGGATTTCATACCGTGATTTCAAAAGTGTAGGGTAAATTTCGGTGATTACCATATCGCACCTCGAATTGCATATGTAATGTCCATTTCTAACTTTCCCTTGCCGTGTATCTGTACTGTTTCAGCCCCAATCCAAGGAGTGCGGCTGTTCGTTGAACAGGAGGATGTAAACCCCGATAACACGAGGGATGTGACAGTAGAATGGAGAGTAAGTCCGCCATCTATCGGTCTTCCTTCGCGAAGAATACAAATTATTTTGTTTAAAATCCCCGTAAAGTGAAATATACTTCCATAATCAAAAGATAGTTGACACCGAAGGTGTATCATTTGTTTTCCATCTCAAAAGGTGAAAAAGGTTCACCCGTCTTTCACTATGTACGACTAGCATATAACGTAGGTTTCATCATCAGAGGACAGGCCGCGACCGATTCTTTCCATCTGTAGCTTGAATAAGAATCACGGGATCTTTCATTTTACTCTGGTATATTTAAGTCTATTCTTCTACTGTGATGAATATAGAGATACTCGAAAGTTGGCCGTATGAGAGGAAATTTAATTACAAAGTGGTGATTGCTTAAGCACTGTTGCTATTTTGATTTTCCTTTCAGCTGCCATCGAGAAGACTGACAAATGGCGCCATCACCGGTTACAACGTTACTGTCGTAGAAGAAACGAACCCAACAGACGTTCGGAAGTGGGTCATTGAAGATGGAAATTCCACTGCCTTCAAAATACCAAGTAATTATGATATACAATACATAGTTTCAGACATAACTTATACGCCATGAGTCCGTTTTTTAAAAAAATTCAATAATGTCATCTTCTATGTCCTTCTTTAGAATATGAGTAAAACGTCTCACATTTTTTAAGTTGTCTATTTGAGATTCCATACAAACAGTTTTGCTAAACGTTTTATGATGACGTAGTAAGCAGATCCACCTGGACATCGATGTTCGTTCGAATGTCATTGCAATTTTGTTTCCATGGGATGTTATCCCGTGTTACCTATACACTTAAATTTATGGCACGAACCGTGACGTTTCTGACAACAATCCTAGTTCGCAGTTTATATATATATATATATATATATATATATATATATATATATATATATATATATATATATATATATATAATATATAAATAAGTTTTCAATGCCAATAATGCCAATAATCACACCAATTCTCAACATCATTTACTTACAGAGCTGAACAGATACAGATCATACCAAGTGTCAGTTATTGCATTCAACGACGCTGGAAGTTCTCCCTCGTCGTCAATTCGAATATTGGATCAAGTAACAGGTAATGATGGCATAAATTTAGTTAACATGGTTGAACTCGTTAAAATGCTAATTACATGATTTATTGACCAATCAAATATCAGTATCTGCAAAATATTACCATCTGTGATGTCTGCCGTACAACTCTGTACGCAATAAGTCTGCCTGCCTATCTCTGAGTGCTCTTGCACGTATATATGTATATGTATGTATGGATGTATGGATGGATGGATGGATGGATGAATGGATGGATGGATAGTGGATGGTTGGGTGAGTGTGTATGTATATGTATGTATGTACTGTCGTACGTATCTATCTATGTATCTATCTATGGCTGTATGTATGTTTGCTTGTGTATTGTATATTTGTGCGTGTACTTATATGTATTTTTGATAGATGGTTGTCTGGATTGGGATGGATGTAAGAATTTTACGTATTGTAGAGATTAAATGCAAGGTTTCATGTGATACTTTGATGGCTTAACGTTACTGACACTCTTTTTTGTTTCACCAGCTCCAAGTGCTCCTATGATCACAAAAATGGAAGCCACATCAAATAGTTCAATATCCGTGTCGTGGAAACCTCCGGAAAATCCAAACGGACAGATGGTTGGTTATGTATTAGCATACAGGGCTAGTGATGGACGAATGACAAATCAAGGGTTGTGGTATGTTCGACAATCGATAACAAATGTGTCACATTGTATTTTCGTCTTTTTTGTTGTTGTTTTACTTTTTCCTTGTCTTGGCCGTATTGGCGATGTTACAGTCTATGATATCAAGTAATCTTGGGGGCAGGGGTCAGTTTCTTTGGCCGCGGATCGGGCCAGTGGATTACTTTTTTTTAAAAATATAGTTGACCCTCCTCATCGTCAATGGAAAATCAAGGCTGACCCCTTAGCGAATCAATTGTTGTATCCTCAACAAGTGAAAGTTGTGTACAATGCATTCCACTATGTTCTGGTATATGTTCCCGAGTAGAAGACAGATCAGATGTTTAAAACTGAAGAATATAATAGACTATGTGCCCGAGGGTAGGTGACCATTTGCTCGACGTAAGGAAGTCAGATGGTATCCTGCCTCGAGGGTACGCAATCCCTTGTCTAGGCTATAATGTTTTTATTACATGCCTCTCTTTCATAGTTTTCACTCCGCGTTTTTGGGTTTACATACAAATGACAATCAAACGATTTTCCTCATCAAACGGCGCATTGATACATTTAAACACTGTTATGCGGTTTATAGAATTTTTTGCGGATAATTTTCTAGAAACAGTAGTTCCTGTGTAAATCATATAATCTTATTATTTGTCAATCCCAAAGTTGTCAAGTTGAAAACAGTTCCGGTTCACTTTCAGTCAAGTGAAGACTATGCGGCCGGCAAAGTCACCATTGAATCCTATGGAGTGCGCGACGTTCGATATACGAGGCATGTAGTAACAGTGAATCGTGCGTGAGCGCTTCCAGTCCCCGTACTATGGGCGTAAAGTGTGCAATATCCAGATAGTCTTGACGGCTGAACAACTGGCAACAACCGCCGGCATTGTGGAAATGATCGTCAACATCATGGATCGTGATTCAACGTCCACAGCAAGGAGTAATTCTTTAATATAAACCAACAAAAAACATTATTTTTTTATTTTTGACAGGAAGTATATCATGGTTGACAGCGCCGTACTGGAGTACAACGTCAGCGAACTGGAAGAATTTGTTCAGTACGAGTTCAGAGTTCAAGCTAAGAACTCTCTTGGCTTTGGCGGCTATTCGCAAACTATCACAAGGCATACTTTGGAAGGTGGTAAGTGTACGGAACACTGTAATAAACCTGCCTTCATGCTTTGATAACGGTTTGAAATATTTAACATTTATAGAGAGTGAAGAAATGTATAGGTATTGTTAGACATTAAGTTCCGTCTCGAGTATTATTACATATACACCAGTTATTGGCACTGGAGCGTGCATGCCGCGGGAAATTGCGCTGCAATGCAAGCACCGAAAACATAACTTTTGAAAAGGCATCGACATTTTATAGTCCATACGTACACTGAAGCTCGAAAGTCGCCAACGTCGAGATCTTCCAAATTTGGTAATTATGAACTTGCATACTTGGATCACGCCGTTTGCCACTTCTATAACATCTTGTTTAATGCCTGATCTCTCCCAAATAGACTCAAACATTTCGGTTACACGTTGGTTATATTTTATTTGAAGTTCATAATCAATTAATCCTGATAAATTTGCACGTTTGAACAGTGCCTTCCGGTCCGCCCGTCAATCTCACCTTGCAAGCCATCCCGGAAGACCCCTCCACTTTGGTGGCACGTTGGGAACCTCCCGATCTCCCCGACAGAAATGGAATCATCCTTGCCTACGAGATCAAACTGTGCCCATCCGCGACTCTGTACACTTTCACCGCCGGGGAACATAGTTCCGCCGAAAGAGCAACATGCAAAGGTACAGCTAGTAGCGTTTTCCTCCAGCTTCGATCAATAAAGAGCTAGAATGATGGCCAATCCGTTTGTGACATATTTCATCGTGAAATTTACGTGTAATGAATTTTCTTCAAAAACATTCGGGGAATATACGCATGTTTGAACGAAAAAACATAACGTTTACACAATTTATCACATGTAGACATAGACAACGTTGTAGAAAGAATAAAATAGTGAAGACCTCCACAAGCATTTTACAGATGTTTGTACCAATGGGTTTCAAAACAATAATTTTCCTACAAATTTCTGGCCCAGTAGGAAGTGCCAAATGTAAGCATATTTTTGGTCTGTGGACTTATCGCAAAACGAAAATCATATTTGTGAAAAGCCTGTTACATACTTTTAGTAAAGACACAAACTAGAAATGGACAGGTAAGGGTTAAAAGGAGCAGGAGAAGTCAGAAAAGAAAGTGCATTTTGTCAAAGTTACATTTCTGTTTTGGCAGGAAGAGGTACTACCGTGCTGAATTACAAGGTCATGGAGCCATTTAGCCTCGAAGCAAGTGTTGCGCCAGTGACGTACACACTGACCAAGCTCACAGCGAACACTGAATATGCTGTGTCAGTTGCAGCCGTTACAGTGAAAGGGGTTGGGCCTGCATCAGACTTGGTGATAGAAAAGACCAGCTTTGGAGGTAAAGTTTTCAAAAATGATAACCCTTGACGGGACAGTAATAAATGTGGATGTTTTCATTTTGAACAAGAAATACATCTCAGCAGAGCTCAAACGCTAAAAATACACCAAAACCGAGGGTTTTGATGAGCAAATCAATATTCTTAACTTATATATATATATATATATTATATATATATATATATATATATATATATATATATATATATATATATATATATATATATATATGTATATATATTGACCCGTTAATCATAGGAGTAACCTGACGCATTGACCTAGACAATACCCTTCCATCGCTGAAATGCAACATTTCGGTCTATGGTCCCATGGACAAACTTCGCCGGATATATAGATTTCAAGTTTGTCCTTCCGGGCATCATAAGATACTTGTCTAAGTTTACTTAAACAGAGCCTTTTAATAGGAAACGTTAGACTTAGAGTCAGGAATAATACTCAATGCTTACTAATTATGCAGACTAAGATCGGACGTCAACATTGGTCAAGTTACATGCTGGAGGGTGTGTCTTTTTAGGGACCAAACAGTACATGTATTTGCAGCCAGATTTCTATGAAATGGTGCAAAACCATGACAACGATATCTGCTCTCGTGATAATTTGCATAATAGATCAACTCGTATGCGCGTTGACTGAGCATGGAACCAACATTTCATAAATCGTTTTACCTCATTCATTCCTTCCTGAATACTGATGACAGAGGGCGCTTTGGTTTAGGGTAGTTCGCCCCTCAAAAATGAAAGACTTAAACTTTTGCCTCAAGTTTCCTCGAGCAAACTTTTTACCATTCTCTTTAAAAATCAAGAATAAAAATCTGCGATCACCGTGCAAATTTTGGTCCTAGAAAAACAAATATTAAACGACATAAGAAATAGAAATTCAAAACGACCGCCATCCCTGTGTTATCTTGGGGGGGGGGGGGGTAAACTAAGCCGGTGAAAATTTTATTATCCATAAGCTTCAAAATGAGCTCCCACAAGTGGTAGGCCAAAATAATACTGTAAAAGTTTGAGAGTCTGACCATCTGTCCCCGAGGAGCATTCTGCCGTAAGATATAGACATATTTAATATGCATATATTACAAGCAGTCTGCTTGTATGTAACGTCTTGGCGATCGTGTTTCCTGCATCCGTAGCACCAGCTTGGCGACCTATGGATGTAGATATCCCGGAGGAGCTTGTGAATTGGTCAGAGTTTACAGTGAGATGGCCACTGCCCGACGAGACACGGGATCAGATGTCTCATTATGAAGTGATCGTAAGACCCCAGAACAATACCAAATACTGCCAGGCTAAATTTGTCAATACAACGCTAACGGAGACCAAGATAGCAAATCTTTGTGGATATGAGATGTATGAAATCAACGTCAGAGCTTGCAGCGTGGCATTGATCGCAGAGCCTTGTGGTAATTACTCAGACCCAGTCTATGCTACTACACTGATGGGAGGTGAGTTCTGAACGATACGTGCGTGTGTCATACTTAGGTTGTAAGAGTTGAAGAAGAATTAGGGTTTCATGCGCTATATTGCATTCAAATACCGGTTTATTGTTCTGCATGTCATTATAATCTGATCATGAGTAACAAGAAAGAAAGACAAAACGAGGGCATTATCGTCACCCACACTATTTGGAGAGGAATAATGATTTCACCACATGCTCTGTGAAGGTACAGACGAAATTGTAGCATGTCAGTTTGAGGTGAACGTGGAAATCATTTAACTAAGCCGTTATCCAGACCCTTATTTCTGATATGACTTTTACGACTTCAGTGTTGAATGCTTTACAATTATGACGCTCCACTGTAGATCTTGTACAATGTCTATACAGTCACGCGTCTTTCTACAATGAACTTTTCGAATTTTCATTGACTACCAGTTCCTAGCCAACCAATGGAAGTGAAAGCTGTACCAGTGGATGACTCTACCATGAAGGTGTCGTGGCTACCACCAGAAAGGTACTAATAATTAGATAAAGTAAAGCGATGCTTTGAAAAGATGCACTTTTGGTAGTCATCATAAATGTTGTGCAGGGCTTTTGATTAACAAAGTGTAGTACAATGATCATTTGACCACAGTCCCTAGTGTTACAGTCTACCCAGTTGCTCTTTACATATTAATACACTTTGCGATTTGGACGGCAATTCAGTGCATTAAATTGAACAGGAACACTCGGGGAATTCGCATGTCCGATTTCAGCCCGGATTGACTTGCCCTGTATTACCTATGCTAGGAACTCCGTTTACTGCACAAGACTGAAGTAACACTTTAATCATGTTTTGCAATTCGTGATTTGCGTCAGCATACATCCTTCGTTGAGTTTCTCGTTGTGTAGATATGGCCGCTGTTCCTCAACCAACAGGGGAACCGTGATTTGACGAGTTGATTTGGGGCTTTCCGGTGTCCTCACGCAAAATCATCAACCTCATCGGTTACACCGTTCTCAGAAATTGGTGTCGTCAACATTGACCGAGTCTAGGTCATTGTTGTGTTCGTCTGCTTCAGTGGCTGCCATACAGAGAAATACGTTACTGGCTGAACTTACAGTTTATATCTCTGTTTCCTATTTGTATGCACCAATGTGACTAAACGAAGCTGAGTAGGGCCTATACAAGTTTTTCTAAAATTATCCGACAATTTTGACCGACCAAAGTAATGTATAATATCATCCCCCTTTCTGAGACACAAGAATTACGTTCTTGCATTACAAGACACCGAACCCACGATAACGTGTCTCACCATTCCTGTATTTTACTCACAGACCTAACGGTCCACTCGGAGATATGATGTACGTCATAGAATGCTACACAGAAGATGATGATGTCATCAGTACCGGAAAGGCCGTTGGTGTGACGGATATGATGATGGCGGCAGAATGTAAGACGGGCTTGTCAACAGACGCCGTACAGGTGACTTGTCGTGTGAAGTCAAGTTTGAACGAGATGGACAGCCCGATGGTGACGAGTAATGAAATTCAAATTTGTTTTAAAAGAGAAGGTGAGGGAATTGCTTCCAAGAACTTTCTTCTGATACCAGTCAAGCGTTTGTATCGCTAAGAAGAAACATGAGTTTCCTGTAAATTCGCTAACCTTATACTTAATAAGCGTAAGACAGCAGAAATAAACATGTATATGTATTTTTTAAATTAAGTCCTGAGTTTATCAAAGTTTGTTGTTTTCTTTGGGTTAGCAAGTAAAAGAAAGTTTTCGACTAGCCTACACTGATAATCCTTTGGATGACATTTTGTAAGTAATAGAATGCAAAAAGAAACAGCTAATAAGGTTTTAAAGCTTAATACTTATTTGAAACACGGATGAGTCCCAGTGGAGGCACCGCATTTGAAGCAATTTCAAGGCTGATGTACTTTTTACTCAGTTTATTCTCAATTGCCAGGGTTTATTGCATGGTTCGATGGATGAATGCGACACACGGGGGTTATCATGGGAGCAACGACATGTACCTGGGATCGCATGCAGCAAGACTGCGCAGACTCCAATTCAAAACACCAGCCATTGATTAGTACTCTATGCTCACCAAATCAAATACATATACTTTTGCCTGAAGTAAAGAATGATACACGGGAGGCCGTTTTTTACTGACTTTGACCGATCTACTTGTTGTGACGTACTTAAAGGAAAATATCACGTGTAGAGTTTATGATGGTTAACGCAAGCATTTACTGAAGCTGGCTGAGTCAACTTTTTATTTGATAACATGATTTGACGAACTTGGCAATGAAGATTAAAGGCACTCGCAACATTCAGTGTAATCTACAACTCCATTGATTTTTTCGTCATAACTCTTCTATTTTTTCTATCATAGCATGGCCCTATGTTGCTGTGGTGATTGGAAGTATTCTCGTTGTCGGAATTCTCCTGGCTACGATGGCATGCTGTTACAAATACATGTACGTTCGGAAAAAGGGCTTCTGTATGGAAGTCAGCCACGTGGAACCGGTGTGGGAAACGGAGGTATTTCTTTACTGTATTTTTCCATCAACATCAACCGAGTCATAGCGGATGTCATTTGACATAATGATACTTGTTTGCCATTTGCTCTTAACCCTTGAAGCCACGGTCGGTAACGTACTCGGTGGCACGGGAATTTAAGTAAAAGACAAATTTGAATTGACAAAAGCTGCTGCTTAACAAAGTGATAAATTTTATCGTCTGTCATCAAAACTGATAAGCGATTTTTTTACTGCTCCTGCTTGTAACTCCCACCTGAAAGTTGTCGTACACCCTGTGTTCTCACCATAGGTACCGTTTCCGAACTTTGATGAAGAGGAGAAAGAAGTTTTTGATCGTATGCCATCCAAAAAGGAACTGGCAGTAAAGAGGAAAGGGTCGTCAAAGCGTTCGAGTCTGTTGCGGTGGAATGACAGCATGGCGGCCGAAAGGACAAACGTGCTTCTGAAGAACTCTAGGAACACTAAGAAAAAGCCCCAAGCGTTTAAGAAACCCCTACGAGACGGGGATGAATACATCTCCATGGAGATGATGGATGATATAGGTGCAGCCGATAAGACGCAAGGACGCAGGCGTCCGTTGTTCTCTTCCGTAGATGAATACCAAAGCGTGTCAGACGTACATGGACAAAACCTTTTGCTCAGCCAACAACGTCAACAGCATCAGCTCTTGGATGGAAGAAAGACTTTAGAAGATGGCAAGCAAAGCACTCTTCCTTTCGCATGTGCTATGGGTGACACAGAAAACGCTTGGATAACTCAGCCATCGACAACTCGTGGAAGGGCGAATGAGATGAACCCATGCGAACTAGTCCTCAGCAATGAACTACATGGCAACTGTACTATGATGGAAGGATATCAACCACTTGACTCTAGACAGAGAATAAGTCCCGAGGACGCGGAGTCTGTCTCGACGATTGGAAGCTCCGTTGAATCTATCAAAATACTCAGCGATGGTAGTGGTTCCAATATCGGGGACTCGCTCACCAGGCTGCTTGACAACTCACAGAGCAACTCAATGGAGCAACCTAAAGCAATGGAAAATGCCGGATTCATGCCCTTATGTAGTAATTACATACCACTGGATTCTCTCCAATCAAGGAGTCATGTAGAAAGCGATGATACTTTTGATGATACGAGTGGTAGCACTGTTTTATCAGAATGTACATTGGATTGCAGTGACAATGACGACGAAGAAAACACGGTTCCCTTGCTAAAGGGCATCCCTGGTCACCCACGGGCGGACTCACCTTCTCTAACCCTGCAAGCAAATGGAGCAGGAGACGTCAATTTTATTCGAGATGATTGCCTGCCGTTATCTGACCCGCGACAGCATCGGTCGGCAGAAAACACCATCCCTTGCCCTTCTGCGACGACATCTGCAAATCGTCGCAGGCGGGACGACGTTCCAAATACCGCCTCCGCGGTGAACGTGACGCCGAGTGAGCTACCGTCAGCCTCGTGGAGGCGCTTTACACGAGAAAAGGATGAAAAAGGGTGCCAAAACACTGTGCAAGATTATCAGCAGTTGGATTCCAAGGAGGATGACAATCTCCTTGAGAAAGACGATGACTTCAGTGACACCAGCGACAGCACTTTGCAATCTGTCGACACTGATAACTATATTGACATCAACGCTTTCAACTGGACCCATCATGCTGAAAACTAAACCTCCCTCAGCCCGTAGGATCTGAGCCGATATAAAGTGGATAGTAAGGGAGCGTTCAGTTATTATGGCCGGGGGTGGCCCGACAAATTCTTCCTGCGCATCAGTCAAAATAAGTGAACCCCCCTACCCATTGTACCAAAAATTGATGACCCCCCTTTCAAGATGACAAAAATTTCATGACCCCCCCCCCCCCCCCCCCCATTGCTTGAGTAAATTAGCTGCACACACAAACACCTCAGGGGTATGGAGCGATAGAATCCCCCCAAAAAAGAGCTTAGATTTTTTCAAATGACCTTCCTTACAAACTCAAAAGGTGTTAATGCTCAGATTTCCCATTCTGACTTGCTATAATTTTGAAATTACCCCTCAAAGGGGTTGGACAGAAATTACTGGTGGATCGCAATATTTTTGCGCAAGCGTGTGTGTACATATTTTGATATTTGGATTTAATTAAAAATCAGCTGTTGATAATGTTGATTCACTATACATGGTATACATATATTTTCTCATACATGTATGAGGAATCTATGTAATACTTTCTCAATGCAAAACTATATCTCAGTACATTTATAGATATTTGATAATTTACATAAATGTACTTAAATGAAATTGGGCTGTTACAACTGGCATGTGGACAAAAAGTTTGACCTTAGAATTTCACCAAAAATGTTCATCCACTATACATGGGAGTTAATGATAAAATTGTGAATAATTTTTTTTCCAATGAAAAACATGGTATACTTGTGCATAAACAGACGTTCAATAATTAACATAATTGTACTTGATTAGAATATGATGGTTAAAGGTGCATATTATGTGTACAAGAAATCTGATTATGGAATTTCACTGAAAATGTTCATCCACTATACATGGGAGTCTATGAGGAAAGTATGAATAATTTTTTTCCAATACAAAAATAGGTAAAGCCATTTATTTATGTACCCTCGATTATTGATATCAATGTACATGATTAGATTAGGGTGGTAACAAATGGATGTGTTCGCCAGAAATTGGACTTTGTAATTATACCAAAATGTAGATTCACTGTACATGGGAGTCTATGAGGAAAATATGAATACAAAACTATCAAAATCTGTGTATTTATAGACATTTGATAATTCATTTTAAAGTACTTAGTTAGCCTAGGATGGTTAAAGGTTGATATGTGTGCAAGAAATTAGATTTTGGAATTTCACCGAAATGCTGATTCACTATACACTGGAATCTATGAGAAAACTAAGAACATTTTTTTTACAATGCTAAACTAAATTAATTTGTGCTTTTATAGGTGTTTGATAATTGATACAAATGTACTTGATTCAAATAGGGTATTTAAAAGTTCAGATGTGGACAACAATTATGATATTGGAATTCACCTAAAAGTAATTTCCCTGACAAAACTTGCTATATCTCTAATATGTAAGTAATAGGAATTGTTCATTGCCCTCAGTGCAGTGAGCTTGATTTACAATAAGACAAGCCTCAGAGTTGTCAAGTCAAGATGTTCATGTGACAGATAATTATACTTTTTTTCAGATTTACAGGTGAATAACTTCAGAGAATGAAATCATGCAACGAATCATTTTTATCTCCCAGAATATTTCTGAACACTGAAACTGCTTTTTGACGGGACGGATACTTATGAAAATTAAGTACCCCCCCCCCCACCCTCCATCTGAGCTGTTTGAAAAATACATGACCCCCCCTTTGCAGTTTTCAAATTTAAGTTGAAACCCCCCCCCACCCCTAGATTTTGCATGCCCACCCCCGGCCATAATAACTGAACGCTCCCTAACGACCACGCACTGCCCAGTAGACTCTCTCACTGTGGTTTTATCACTGTTATCGGATGGTTAGACTGAAAGATCTGTCGCTCGAGGGCGCTCTCTACGCTCCCGCTCGAGAGCGCCCTCGAGCGACGGATCTTCCAGTGTATCGGATGGTCTACTTCATTGATTATATTTCAAAACTAATTTCATTCATTTAAATTTTCGATAACACATAAGCATAATATGTTCATGCTGTGCAAAACGCATATTAGATGAATACAATGTGTCAAGCAAAATGAAATAACACTTATCCGGAATATCGCCTTTGTAAAACTCCCAAAATCATAGCTATGAATATTTATTACCTGAATCCTTGTCGTTGTTGAACCCGCACTTCCGAGATTTAGGTGAACGAAATTGTCTGATTTTAACATTTAACATATGATAAGGCAACAAATAAATTGTGCTGTTCCGATAACATGGTTTTCAAAAATAGGGTAGGTAGGTAAATACGCATTTTTAGGGGTTCAAACCCTGTGGCTGTTAACAGTTTCATCATATTGTTTGTAAGGTATGTGCAACGATGAATAACATCATAGGTTTCACTCTATAATTCTCGTGTGATTTTTTTCTTTATTTGTCGTGTGCGTGATTTTACGATTTCTTTCTTTGTTTTATTTCCGCGTTTATGTAGCTCTTTAAGTCTAGGCTCGTTGGGTAAAAATAGGGTTGGTAGGGTTATCGGAACAGCACAATTTTTGGCCCAATATCAAAGAAGGGCAAGGAGTAGAGAAATGCTGAACGTACGGATGCTATGAGCCAAACACATATATTGTGCTATTTATTACTGTGCAGTAAGCATGCGGAATTATTTTTGACATTAAAATTTCGCCTGTTATCCAATATTGAACGGCAGGTGAGCTCCTTATAAAGTAGTATTGTATATTATTGCGGTTGTCCCATTGATCATTCGAGAGAAACGATCGCTATCTTTTTACATAATTTTGCAAACAGTGTATGACATAAGAATTCCGCTGTATTTATGTATTCCACGTCTTGAAAGCGAAACGTTTGGTAAAAGCCAACCTAGCAGGAGCTGTAGAGAATGACACAGGCATGACTAACGAAATTCCTTACCCTCAGTGGCATTCGACTCCATTTAGATTATCGTCCCCGACTAATTTTATGCCGCGGTTTGGCCATAAAGTGTATGACGTTAAAGCGTATCGAAGTGTTCGTTCAACTTGGTCAAAAGTATGTTACCAGTATCGTTTAGGGTAGAGCTTCCTTTATGATGCTCGTTTCAATTGACGTCAATTTATGCTCATTAAATCACGTATCACCATCATTTGAATGTATGCTTATTTTCATGACACAAAAGTGCGGCTTGGTTGCTTAAATCGATTAGGAAGAGATTCTTTACAAGAAAAGAGAGAGAGAGAGAGAGAGAGAGAGAGAGAGAGAGAGAGAGAGAGAGAGAGAGAGTATTACAGCAACTGCCTATCATGAATAAAATGTAAACTACACAAGAGAAGACAGTATTGTCTGGACATTTGATTTGCGCTAGTACTTCTCCGACTGCCAAGCAGTTTCAACGAAATTCACGTTTTCATCAGAGAAGACAAAATTCATGAGAATCAAGTGGATCAAGTAAGCTTGTGATTTCGAACAGCGCATGGATAGTGTCGCCTACCAGAAACCTTTATATCATGACAAAACCCTTTCTTTTGAGATCAGAAAGAGACAGACAGAGACAGAGAGACAGAGACAGACAGAGGGAAAGAGAATCTTTACAGTCATAAAGTTGGGCAGTCATCACCTTACACTGATAAGTGAATTCTGAGACAAATTTGTTGTAATGTCGACCCTAATTGCACAACAATATGCCATTCTTCTGTCGTGGGTTCGTAGCCGAGAGTTGAGAAATAGCGCCCCCAAACGACCTGTTCGTGGCCAGTTTGAAACTTTCTATTATGTCTAAAGTGATTTGCTGGGAAAAATATGAAACATGGCATTCTGTAAAATGACCTATCTGGAAATGTGCTTGTTTAATTAAATTTCCACTTTACAAATTTTATACTTCGATATGCCAGTATATCATTGTTGAATATAGTGACCTTCACGGATCCCATCGTTTCGGTCAGCCTTGCAGTTTAGGACTACTAGTTACCCATAGTTAACTCGAACTAGTTTCTTTGGGTTTGCACGAAATCGGAGGAAATAAGGTATTCATTTCTTTGTGACTTTGCGCCAATAGTCGAATAAGGATAGTCGGACATGTTCAGTGGATTTTAATAAGTATCATACGATGTGCTCTCCTGAAAACGGTAGTTTCAACGGCGTCACCGTTGGTGGCAGATATGAGTTGTGGGGGATGGTTGCTGATTGGTCTCGGTAACGGTTGTGTTCGTCTGATTTTTTCCCAGCCGCAAACCTGGCATATCTCGGATTGCAGCTTCCGTAAACAGTCTTTGCCTTGTTGATATCGAGTAAAATGGTCTGAGGATACATCGGCATTTGACAGCATGCAATAAAACATTATCACCAATGAATACATGGGGTTACGGGCCCTCAAAGGCAGAAGACTACCAGTGCTCATTATGCAAGGCAGATTGCCACCTGCTCTCGATCCATAGACTCATTATTCCGGTAATAATATAAATATCCGGAAACAATATATTTATTGTTGAACTTATCGGAATGGTGAATCTCGTTCTTGAAGCCGAATCCCACGACTTTGTGAGCTGAGTTTAAAAACTGAAATTCTAAATAAAGGAGATAAGCTTATTGGTGTAGTGTTTCGACATGAGTGTATAGCATTTTCAACATACACCCAACGTGTCACCCAGAAGGAATAATACATCAGCAGGTGTATCCCATATATTTCTTTTTAAGCTTATGTGACTTTCCCATATTAATATTTACAGGGACAAGTCCATGACATACACATCTATGGGATAACAGTAACCTCGTTCACGACACATTTTTGTCTCTTTATTCTTGGAAACATAGCCGCACATAGACTTACGTTTCACGACTTTCAGCTTCACGCTATATTTGTACTGCGCCGTCTACGATGAATTCCACACAGAATTAACTTAAAAGTCTGGGATGTTTCCAAATTTGACAAAAACCGCTAGATTTGAGCAGGTTTTTTCTTGATCCGGTATGTATTTGACGATAAAGGCTGGGCATGAATCGTCAGGACCAAGCAATTGAACTTCAAAGTGCCTTTCAGCCAGCGTTCTGCGAATCATATTACTACCGTCAAGCTGTAAAGAGGTTCTCATTGGTTTTAGTAGCTTGCAGACAATAATCAGTAATAGTTCTACTACATAGAACCGATCAAATGATCAATAAAATGAGTCACAATTACACCTAATAAGATGGCATTCCAATCGCTTTCAAACTGAGTAATTACTCTGTTGTGTAACCTCCTTTTCAAAAGGGACAGTTCTTAATCGCTTGATGTAAAGACTTCGGCCAATTGCTTGCGTCATAAAATCTCTGCTCAGTTTGGCACAACTGAGCAGTTTAACGTACGCAACTATCCAGATTCATCTTTGAGCGACAAGAGAACAGTTTTTAAGGAAGAACATTATTTATCAGTTTCGTTGAACTCAGAAGTCTAGAGTGGTATTTTCTGCCGAAGCATATCTGATTGATAAGCAGTCTATTTTGTTTAGAGTTATGATGGCTGACAATGCGTTAAACCATCAAAAAGTTTCGGATGAAAAATCGCTATTCATGAAAATAGTGAATGCTGAATTGATGTAGCCTGTTTAAGATACATTGCGTGCTTACAGGACTTTGCTCGGCACGCAATGTTGATTTTCAACATCCTACATTGAGTGGAAGACACACATAGAATTGGTAGAAACGAGACCTGACTTGTAAATGGCAATTAATGGTTTAAAATGCTCGTACTTTTACCAGTACTTCAGGCATTCTCTAAGAGCACACATTTGGTGTCCCTCGCAAACACAGCCGCCATCGCGTTGCCTATCTGTTCACGACCGTAGACTTTCCAGCTGACCAAACAAACACCGACTTGCCTAAATTGAAGTAGTTGAGAGTACACTTATCAGTCAAACCTAGTAAAGCAAGATAGACAGAAATTTGGTGTATTTAGAAACCAATGTTCCTTAGGATGGAAAGTCTACGCGGAGATTCCTTCCCAAATATTAAACTTTTGTCTTTAGAATCATTAAGGCGAAAACCTGCATAAAGCCGACCTCAATCAATTGAATTTAGAAGTTATGATAAATTGATGTAGACGTGAAATGCACCGTATTTTGGGAATGCGGCGTGCGAAATTATGATTTAGGCTTTCGAATAAAAGAGGAATTTGTTGAACTTCAAAGATGGTATCTGCATGCCAAATGCTAAAATTGCCTTTTCACGTCGACTCTCTTTACTTGGTTTTTTGTGAAGTATGAACATATGAGAAGCCCAGTGAACTGTACGTGTTCCCCTTCTTCCGTCTGACAGTATTTTAATGGCGGGAAAAATAAAACAAAGGTAAAAATCTAATAGTTCCAAGTATTGGATTTAAGTTTCGTCACTGTCAGTAACATTAAACCATTGACCGTGTGAGAAGTCTGTGCTCTCCGCGGCGACTTTTACCATTAATTACGTGGTTGTTCATGTCAAACTACGCCCCAGCAGACAATCGACACAAAGTCGAGAAGCGCATTCACAATTACACCTGCAGGCAAGAGACTTGTCTTTTTAAAAAGACAATGGTTTCCTTCTGTGCCTGGTCACGCCGTCAATTCTCAAATACCATGCTTTGTATTAATGTCCCCTTTATCGAAACAGGGCATGTCAGACAGAATTATGCAACATCCAACAGGTTTGTTATCACGTATACGAGTCCTTGGTGGTGTTTTTGTTCTTCGTTTGAATTGTGTGATGGGCAACACTAACTCTGATATCAATTAACGTAAATCAGCCTTTATGCGTTCGGGAAATATTCTTGACGGGGCCTTTGTCGTAACATGAAACATTGCACAAGGATTTTCTCACAGTATCGCCGCTCCCCCTCCGGCACCCCTACTTTAAAGTTCATTGATTTTATTGCACCAGAGTTTGCTTCTAAGATGTGTTATGCCAAACATGGTTACTGGCATGGAAACGTCAGACAGACAGACAGACAGACAGACAGACAGACAGACAGACAGACAGATAGACAGACAAAGTATGATGGGAAAGAAAAGCGACAAAAATATGAATTTGAAAATTGGATGAAGGTTGTGAGGAAAAAACAGACGTTGAGAGAGAGAGAGAGAGAGAGAGAGAGAGAGAGAGAGAGAGAGAGAGAGAGAGAGAGATATTCAAATGAAGTCAAGACAAAGATACTGATTGAAATATACAAAAGGAAATAAACATGGTCTTCCAATTTAAAAGCCCGCTCTGTTGAAATCCGTCTATACATTGTTGTTACCATCTGACTGTTGGTAGCCAAGAAAAGGTCATTTAAATCCCATTTCGGTCTTTCAAATGAATGTTTACCTACTCGGTTGCAACTGAAAAGCTTTTGTATCAAAGGGCGTTGTGTAGTGGTCCGCTCAGGGTGTCCACTAAACTGTGGCGATTGAAATTCATTTGTTTGTCGGAATCCTAGGTTTTGACAGTCGAAGTTAGTGTTTGCGCCCAAATTAAGTCAATGTTTGCTCGGTTTTCAATGGAGTTTGAATGTCAAGTGTGAAAAAAAATCAATAGGATAATGTAGTTGGTCGGATTCGGGTTGACAATTTTTCCCCTTTCGTTGTATCTTTTCTGTTGTTGTCGTCAGCATCTCGCGTTGTTGCTTGTTACGTGCACGCACCCACAGATCGCATTTCACTCGGGTCAATCATATTGTTGTCCCTACGAGAAAGCTCATAATAAAACAAGATGCATGCGCATTTCGATATTCCCAAAATGATATCATATACATATTCCCAAAATCATATGCTGCGCAGAAATAAGAAATGTAACCCCGTCTTTGGTTTGTTAGAGCATAAATGGTAGTAAACTGAGGTAATGTCAGCGTCTGTATCACGTTCATCCTAAGAGTTGTTCCCCCTGTTTGAAAACTTCACGGCCAACCGAAATGTTAATACTCCCACCCTCATCTATGGCCCTCTCTCCTCCCCTCCCCACTGACAGTAGCTGCCATGGCACCATGCTTAAAGAAAATTTCTGTCGGGATAGGGCGGAGATTAGGTTGTACGCACACTTCAAATGCCAACTATAGATCTTTGGTTTCCTATTTCACGAAAGAGCACCGACACACCAGGTATGAATAGAGCATGGTCCTTAAGCGTGACAGAAACGAAAGAATATCCAATTTTGTCGGTGTATTTTCTCCGGGTAGTGTTATAGTAACTGGGTCCCTAACGGCACCGATTGGTCCTTTGTCCCCATAGAATAGTTGGAAATCCTCTCAAAGGCGCTACCAGCCAAATAATAAGCATTTGTGCCGATAGAAAAGTACAATACAGTTTGTTCTCAGCGATAGCTGGCTGGTTTGATTGCCGTATTCTATGTACCATAGAAACCTAGCTCTTTAAGATAAAGTTTTCAGTTACTGAGCCCGGTTGTAAAAAGTATTCGCGGTTGTGAATGTATGAAGAACTAAACACAAGGCACACAAGGCACAGGCACAGACAAGAAATATCCAGCACCTTTACTTGCACTTGTTGTATTTGCACTTGTTGTATTGAAATCAACAGTTGTTGTGATTCTGTAGATCAATTTTGTAGACATCTTGGAGCAGCCTGCTGTTGGAATCCAACTCAATGAAACACGACGGGTTTTCCACTGTTTCAAGGGAAGTGCTGTATACACTAGTACTCTCATGCATTGAGTTCAGTTGACATCCAAGGGGACATTTTCAGCATTCTGACGACAGCAGGACGAGGCACTGGTTGTTACAAAGAGCAAAATTTAGGGCAAATGTTTAAACAATTACGTCAAATGTCCCTAAACATTTCGAAGAGAGCAAAAAGAAAAAAAAAGAGAAACGTGAGAAAAAAATTCCCGAGATAGCTAAATATTTATTGCATCATTACTCTATTAAGCGAAAAAAGAAGTTTTACATCCTCGGAACAGCAGCGAAGTACCAAGTTTTGAGTAACATTTCGATATATACTCAGTTTTTTTATGTAAGTCCACGAGGGATATTGGGCGTTTCCTCCCAATGAATTTCTTTGCAATGTATACAGAATTCAGGATCCCTCAGAATGACAAAAAGGAAATTTCTCAAGCCAATAATTAAAGAGAGAGAATGATCTTTTTATGATTATATATATATATATATATATATATATATATATATATATATATATATATATATATTATATATATATATATATATATATATATATATATATATATATATGATATATATATATATATATATATATATATATATATATATATATAATATTGCAAAATTACTTCAAGTATAAAGTAATCGTGCATATAACAATATCCAGGCCAGTTTTTCCTCGGGATGTTTTATCATTTACATGCATAAGATGTACTATTGCAGTACAGTTCTATCTTCCTACAAGCCAAAAATTGTAGAAACGTGATCGGGGATTAAAACGTCACAATTGCTTTATTGGCGCCCTTAACATCTTCACCCATTTTTCTCTGACACGCCTGATTCTAACGCTGAGCAAGTTGAAGGAGGCAATACCACGGCTTATTAACCAAGCACAGCGATGTAAGTCGTGATGGCCTGATTTTTTCTTCAACAAGTCAACACGCAACCGTCTAGATCTACATGCAATTGTCTTCAAAAAGATCCATATTTTCAGTATAGTTTCACACCCGCCTGATGTAAACGAAGTTTTAAAACAGAAACACAGCTTGAGCTTCTGCGGACACTACTTTGCCACCAAATGGGTTATTAAACTAAACTCGCGTATTCACTGGCCAGGAAGGACTTACCCTAATCTTCCAACACAAGACTGTAGGAAAATACTATTGATGGACTTCTTAACTTCTTGGAGCATTTCTTAAAACCTTATCGATGTCAGAAGCCACCAGTGAAAATCTATTGTAGGAAGTTTGTGACTCAACAATGGAGGAACGATAAGCTTCGACTAGATTCGTATTGACAACAAAAAAGACAAGACTGGGTTTTCTTTCAAGGTTTGAAAAAAGTTGCAATCCGCTTATTCGGTATTGGGAAGTAAGTACAGTTGGACAATAGTGCACCAGCGAGAAAGATCGGACGGATTTTGTTTATCTGTCTTTCCCAAAAAGACACAAAAGTAAACCAATTCAAACGTTAAGGCGATTAGAATAGTGGTCTTGTATGCTTTGCATATTGAAGAATATAACGGGATTAAAACAAAGACGAGAAAACTGTCTCCGAGTCAGACTGGGGGCAGGGTGCAACGTCTACTGGGCCACAAACCGCAAAGAAAGTACAGACCCGATTCACCTCACACAAAGTGAACTTGAATTTTCATTCTCTCTATTTGTTGGACTGAGCATTTGTAGCAAAAAAGACCCGAAGACATGCAACTTCGGTTAAGGGGACCCTATTGAAGCAAAGCTCCTTTTGAGGGGATTGGACTTGCACCCTCTGGTGGCTTTCTTTAAGTCCTTTGAAAGCTAATTCACAAATTTGAATGTTATCAGCGAGGTGACTGGTTGTAAACAGCGTACGGAGAACGTAACGACGCATATCATGTTGATGGAGCTGTAAAGAATAATTCTCCGCTCAATTTTGATCGTCCGTAACTAAGAATACTAACCCTAAAATAATTCTGTGTAAGCCTTCAGTAATTTCTTTCCTCCAGCGACTCTCACACGCTGACACGGTTATTGCGTGGTGGCATAGTTTCACCTGTGCGACGGAGATACGAGTCGCGGTTGCTACGAAGCAACAAAGGGCAGTCATTCAAATACAGACACGATATGCGTCCGCGGACGTGCAGATTTTCCCGTTCAGATAAGACAGATTGGAATGTTTAGAAGCTTTTGTAAGGGGTTTAGATGGATGTCTTTGGTGTTTGTTGCTATCTTACTATCCAATTACCTATATCTCACTGCAAATGGTCACCTCCAAGGTTATACGCGATAATGTGCGTAGATATTGTGGCGCGCAGGCTCCGTACATTACAATTTCCTTCCATTCAGAGACCCAAAAAACATCTAAACAAAACGAAGGGAGTAAAAATTTACCGTTTAATTGGCCATTTTACAGCAAAATCTATTTAGCTTCAATAAAACATGTTGTTTACTTAATGGCGTATCGAATTCCAAGCCTCGAGCGCGAGCTAATTATGTATAATATGATAATTCAGTTTTGATGATACCTGCATATATTACGAAATGGCACTTTAATACCTGTACCGAATAGCTACTAGCTCAATTACCTATTGTTCGGTTACCCGCTTTGTCATAACAGTCTTTTGTTGGGCATTGTCGATAGGCCAGTTGAAATCTAGGCGGTACGAAAACCGGATCAATTCGAGGTTCTCCTATAAACCTTATCGTTTGTGTATAGCCTTAAGCGGCTTTCTCATTGGCTAGCTAAATGATCGATATACGCCTGTGTACAAAGAGTCACCACAGTAGAGGATAGTGGGCTTTCGATCAATGTGGGTTTTCTACGCGCGGCTGGGATATATAGATCAGGCCCCGGCAACGTGAGTATTCAATTACGTATACGCGTTGTTTACATCGCCATGAAGTCTAACGTAAGTCGTGCTGTATTGCTGGCCGTCGTGTTCTGACTAACCGTCGCTGTCTGGACACACTTCAACTCCGAAACTGTACGTGACACCTGAGAGCACTGTGTGCGTGAGGAACTCATACAACAAAGAACAGGCACAATGTTTAATTTTACGCGTTGAAACTGCGCTGCATTGTTCCCTTGACAACGACTATCATACGAGCGTTTTGTGCCCGGGATTTCAGTAGACGCCTCAGGCGTTACATTTTGGGGAATATCAGGTGAGGTGACCGCCAACTTATATCGAGACTCTACCATCGGAATATCAGAATGAGGATATTTGTGACATTCGAAGACCGGAGGGACAGTCTGGATGTGAAACCTGCCGACGACGTGGCATCTTTGAAAGCCAAGACCATTGATGTATTTCAGATAGACACTCGCGGCGGGCAGTTCGTCGTACTGAACTACCAGGGCTCTGACTTGATGGACGATTGGTATTTGAGTGACATCGGGATACACGCTGGAGCAACGCTGAAGGCTGGCCTGCGCGAGGAGGTAAAGCCAACTTTGTATGTTTACTCGGCGTTCAACGACGAGACCATCGAGATTCTGGAGGATCTCAACCCGATCACGACCACCGTTGCCGAGCTGAAGACCTTCGTCGTCCGAAGATGTGGAATTCCCATCACCGTCTTCAGACTGGTCGCCATGGACGGTTCAGACATGTACGACGTCAACAGCTTGGACACTTACAATATAGAACTCGGAGCCACGGTGACCATGCTGACTTGGGACGGATGGAACGAGTTCCTGAAGGCGGCGTCGATCGGTCACACGGCGGAGGTCCTGAAGACCATGTCCTCCGACGACATGGTGGCGAAATACCAGTATCGCGTGGCGTTGTTCATCGCCGCACATCACGGACACATGGACTTGGCCACCACCATGCTGAAGCAAGGCGTTCGCTCCGACGAAGAAGTCGGCGACCACCCGACCAAGGAATGGTGCGAGTACGTCCATATTGACAGCAAAAAGACTCCCATCCACGAGGCCGCCGAACATGGGCAATTGCAAATACTGAGAATCTTTGTGTTTCATAACATATGTTGTGTCACCTGTAAAGATGGCAATGGTCTTACCCCGCTTAGTGTTGCTTTGAGAAAACAACAGAGAGAGGTAGCCTTGTATTTATTAACTAAGCAATGGTCCAGTGTTACGTACAGTGCCGTAACTTTACCCCTAACTATTTATTCACAGGTAAGAAAATGGTGCGACAAAGCCAAAGATAAAGTTTTGTTAATCTACGGGGCTGACAAATCTAGTCTCAAAATGCGTCGTCCGTACCGTCAAAACGGCGCCCTGTGCGGACAGGGTGTTCATGTGGACGGTTTCACTGAGAGTTATCAAAATGGCAGCCCCCGAGCTAAACCACCTGGTCGAATTAAATCCAATGCGTTAAGTCTTCTTCGGAAGTCGAGTGAGGGTAGCGAGTTCGAGGAAACCGTCCTGAGCGATAGTACAGCTGGTCAGAGTTCAGGTCTTTCTGAATATGGTCATCAGTCGCCGATGTCACCGGACAGTAAATTGCCACGAATCAGTGACAGCGAAGTTCCGAATCTCGTCGCCAAATACCGCCAACAAGTTGCAGAAAAGCGACGGAGACGGGCTTTCAGGCCTCGCAGTCGGAGCACCCATGAACGATCCATATCTCTGCCGCCAATTGTGAGTCGCATGCAAAGTTCATCGCACCAGGATCTCAGAGGCCCTTTCAGCGAGTCCGACTCTGATTCGGACAACATCGAAATCACGGCGAATTCGCACGAAAAGAGCACCTTTATAAGAACGTCAGCCAAGGGCAAACGACGAAGACCACGAGAGAGTTTGAAACTGCCAAAATTGACAGATGACAAATCAATGGACGACCTCGAAGCCGAGAAGAAAAAGAAAGACCGCGAAAAATGGAGACGACAACTTTTGGTAGACAATGCAGTACAGCTACCAGTACTAACTTGGAAGCGAAACAGAAACCCTTCTTTTACACGGGGACAAGAGGGGAAAACATTCCCGAAAAAACTATGAAATTATATGAAGGTATAATTGGCTGTTCGGCAAGAGAAAAGGCCATAGAATCCCTGGCCATTGCGACAACATTTAAAGAGAAACCGTGGCTGCAGCAAGTGCGTCTAGCTATGTCATTCTCCCAGCAACACATCAAACGAATATCGGTCCCCGAAAGCAACGCCGGAAAACAGGCTAGAAGCTCCAGCCTCGATACGGACGCCAGCGCGCAGAACGGTCACCCGAGCAGCACGGACCCGGACGAGGTGCGTCGAGAAAGCTTGATTGAAAACCAAACAACAGAGCAGCCATTAATCGCAGAGGTTAGCTCCAGTTGACAACGGAGCCAAGAGTTGGGCATTGTCGGACAAAAGCACGTTGTAATGTCACTCACTTGACCTCGGCTCACCCTGACATACAAATGGCAAGACACGGACAACAGAGCCCGTTACTAAGATTACCACTGACGAAAGAACACAAATCAAAGACCCGACAGGGCCGAGTAAAGTACACAGAGAACGAGATCAGCCTTGAACAGGCAATGCAGAACAACACCTCTGTATTCAGTCCATTTGTGGTACACTTTGTAGAATCAACATAACCGGACAGTACGATGGTCTTATTAAAAAATAAAAACCAGAATAAATAGTTACGGTAAGGTATGGCACCGTGCGTACACTGGAAGAAATATTCTTGACATATTTTTTTCAACTGCCTTGTAGGTTGTCAATGTGAACACTTTACATATATGAACACCATATTCACGTTAGTGGTAGCACAGTGGGGTCGCTGTACCGCAGCTCAGGTGACCAGGTGCGTACCGAGCACCTAATTATCAAACGCGTTTTATATTAGCGTGTTATAACGACCATCGATATGCCTACTGATGCTGTATTATTTAGGATGACATAACATATCAGACGGACACAGACTGTCCATATTGGCAGAAACCTCACTCATGTTTACATTTTGCTGGGGCGGCTTTGACACACAAACCGTGGGGCAGATAGTTGTAAATTTGCTGCTGATATCAAAGCAGTTTGCATGCGTAATTCCCACTACATTGAAATCGTTGTAATCGCAATAAATTGCATTCTTCGCATTCAATATGGCGGATCTATAGCCCTGGTAACCCCTTCGGCACTGTTGATGTTGTCGAGAAGCCATTGCTGTTCGGGTGACGAGATTTCACCGAGATTTTGTTCTTAAACACCTAAGAAACGCTCGTAGTAAAATACTCGTTAAAACGAGATTATAGGGTCCTTAAGATCCGGGCCTTGTTTGCCACTGTCACTGTCATTCCAATTTGTACCGTCAAAAATCGCTTAAAGGAAATATGGAAATTTCAAGATATTTGACTTGGTGTCTGATAAACACGATTAGCTCGAGTCGGCAAATTCAGACAAACGATTAACATGACCACAATATTGATGAAGTAACTACACGAAGGAAAAACATTCCCACAGAACTGTTTGATTTTTGCCCGATTTAACGCAGAGCAGGAATGTCCTACAATTGCAAAGCTCTCGAAAAACAAATTGGAACAGGATGAAGCGTTGACATAACTGTAGCATTTGTTATTTAAACTAATATTTACCCCTTAAAAATGTGAAGAACACATGCAAACACGGCGGCCGCCATATTGAATGCAAATGCGTGCACTGACAGATCCGTGATGTATCTTGCAAATACTTTTTGTCATCACAATCAGCTGTGCTTGTCCCTGGAAAGAACTGTGTCTCCTTGAACGAGTCACTAGTCCTTTGTGGAGCATCCTTGCCTTGATTTGTTTTACAAGATACTCGCCTTGTTCAAAGATTCTTTTCTTTTCCGATATACGGGCACCTGGGGCATTGTAACGCTTTAGAGGGTTTGTAGAAATAAGTTATCCTACTGTACATAACATCAAAGACAATTCATTTATTTTCGTCACTTTATCAAGAACTATGAATGTCGTATACAGATATAACTATTTTTAATATTTGTTATTTGCAAGATATTCCAGAAGGGAATATAACGCTATATTCAAGTTCTAGGATGTAGACAGTTGATTTTCTTTTCTCTACGTGAAACAAATATATTGTAGGCCTTAATGGGGCTATAGATGTACTGAATATGTAGTACTACTCAACGACACATACCGTTCTTACGAGGCGTCTCATGTATTTATTTTGTCAAGGAGACTTTAATTTGTACAGAAAACAAAATAAAATGCAGCATTTATTAAGTAATATCAAACAAGGGCTTGGCTCTCTGGGTTTATTAATGTGAGTTTACTCTTTCAAAGTAATATGGCTGACACAGCGCCGAGGGAAGTCATTATACGCTAATGACAGCGTGAAATTGACATGCGCCGTTATAACATACAGAGCAGAATGGCTTTCCAATTTCCGTCGTTAAAACCGGTATACGTTTCTAGCTCAGAGTGAATTAATGCCGCGGTAAATTGTATTAAAAACAGGTTGAAAAGAACAAAATTTATAAATGTGTTCACAATCCCTCACAGGCCATGTCAATATTAACAAATTAAGCCAGATTTTTGCGTTAGTCATAAGGTTTCCATATGTTCGAGATCCCCTTCACGATATAATTGCTAACATCACCCAGTGTCCGTGTTTACATTTATTTACTCGGGAAAAAAGGCGGTCGTGGGTATTAAGGGATATTTTGCCACATGACAAAAACAAGGTGGGATTTCAGATCGATATCGCGACTTTGAGATCGATGAATAAACAATGCCGTAATTCCAAAAATCGATGGCTGGGCAAATAGATGAGCGGGCAAATTAATGCGGAAACTCCGTGTTATAAATAAACGCAACAGCGTCGAGCAATTTGTTGGAGAAATTCTGCGCGAAGAATATGGCGTATTATGGGCACGTGGATATGTCTTGTTCGAATTGAAATTGACTAAAAAGAGTGCGGGCTGTGGAATTCATAATTTAACGACGTTGCCATGGTGAACGCCTCCATGTTTTCATCGATTGCCTCCTTGACAGAGACAGAATAAGGCAAGTCATCAAAATCAATGCCGTGAGAATACAATGTATCATTCTATAGTCATCTTCTGCCAGCCGAACACCGTCCGCTGCGCCATATTTGGATTTGGTCGCCTAGCAACGAAGAGTGATTTATAATTGAGATCCTCGTAACACGCATGACTTCATTAATGCACTTCTTTCGCAGACGAAGGGAAAGGGCGCCACTTTACCAGATTCATTTCTGAAGGATATATTCTGTTCGCGTTGTAAACTCAGCACAATGATTTAGTTTCCTATGTTTTAACGCGAAACGCCTGCAAAGATAAACAGGAGAGCAACATTGTTAAAACAGAAACCACTTTATGCATGTATTAAACACAATTTCATAATCCTGCAGGGCTGAACCATACACGTATCCCTCATTTATTTTCCAATTTGAACAGATATACTCAACTCTGTACGTCACAGGCATGAAATGTCATGTTTTCGCCGAAGCTTCTTGCGTTTACGTCAAATCTGAAATTATGTTCATGGAAAATAATGTTTTCAATATGCAATGACAGTCCCGAGTCATAGCATGTTTCAATAAAGACCTTTGAAAGAAAATACGTTGAAATTTTACCATGAAAGTTAGCATTCATCCCAGGCATTCATCGTCAGCGGGACTCACCACTCTGAGGGTGGCGTCTCGACATTTTGTAGGACAGGTTGTCAAACGAGAGTCGACAAAGCGAAGGTAAACACCGACGCCATGGCGCGGTCATTCAGGTTACAAGGAACATACATGCACAGTAACAAGAACGTGCATTCGATATGCCTTCGGTGAAATGGATAGGCCAGGACACAAGATGACTTGAGATTGCCGTTTCAAGGACGAGAAACAGTGCGTGGCGGAGCTTGTCGTTCCGTCGCTCGCCGATGAAAGGAATCCATTCTCAAGTATGCGATGTTTAGAATCTGCTATTGGTCTATCTCCGAGTTCTTAAATTACAACTATGTTATTTGTTCACACAAGGTAAGGCCTACCGCCTCACCTCGCTGCATAGACCCTTAGGATAAACCTTACAATGCACAGATCGATAGAAGTAAGACATGATTGATATAAAGACATTTAAAGACAGCATTAAAGTTGTGTCATGCAAGTAGAGCAAGGAAGAAAACAGAGATATTAATTGTTATTGCACTTGTTAACTAAGTGAACAAGGCTACGCTGAGTAGAACTTATTCAATATTCTAAGGTAAAACCATTTAATATGTTAAATTTTTTAAAAATCGTTAAAAAACTTATTTAATTTCAGGAAATTAGCCTTGCTTCTTCTCAATACATGGTGAGACCCGCATTGATGCATGAACAATATAAACTTTAAAAAAAAACACAGAAAATCAAAAGATACTCCGCTTTTGATATATCGATGTGCGGTCTCGATTTCGAACAAAGTTTACGAATGTTTATTTCAGTAGTTGAATTTTCAATTTTTTTTTTTGAAATTTACTTTTCCGTTGACTGGTCACCGGTGGCGGCAACACAAACGCGGAGGGCGATGACATGATACACCTGTTAATTAAGTTTAGTAACACACTTTCACCATTGTAGAATATTATAACGATTATAGCATACCCGTGGGTGTACTTATGGTATTGAATTTTTCATAAAAATGTCTAATTTACCCTCCATGGCACATTTTAATGGATTGCAACGAATCGACCGTCATAAAATCGATCTCGTCAGAGACAGTAAAACGTTACATCTTCAGAACACAAGCCAAAGATATTGCATGCAGTGTTTATTTATCGGGAAGCAAAATGTAAAAGCGAAAGTAGGCGTGTATTCCAAAAGGCTAACGACATGCGATCAGTAATCCGTCGGCAGTATGTTTTGTGTTACCATGCACTTATGGCGGTGTCAGAGACGGCGCTGGCATTCTTATGAACTGATGGATATCCCTCGTTTTATTCAAATTTCAGTAATTTAAAACTTTCTCCACCAGCTGTGTTTTTATACGACATTTGCTGGAAATGGATCGTAGCTGTTCAGTACATGATAGCTGAGAGCTGTAAATTATTAGGGAGGGGGGTTACATACATGTATATGTGCGGTGGCCATTCGCCATGTATTGCTGATTATGCGTAAAATATACAGGCGCTCTCAGGAGAATCTGTGTACTGTAACAATGCGTGTCAATGATATACATACCTGGTTGGGAATAACGTCGATTTTTTTTGCGTTCACGCTGAGGTTAATATGCGTGTAGCAAACAATGATGGCCAAATTTGTCTTTGTTCGGCTATTAGTCATCGAATCGAGAATAAAGCATACTCAGCAACGTCATTCAAGTTCACAGCAACAACTTGAACATGGCCAGGGAAAGGAGCGTTCAAATCAATTGGAGTTAATGATGCAGTATGGCGATTGAATGCTTTTGATGAGCACGGCCTTGTTGCCATGGCAATGCAAATGATAGAACTTGTTGCCATAGCAATCAGAGTAGTCGTGTGTTTGTGTGTGAGACAGACAGACAGACAGACAAATAGAGAGACAGAGAGACAGAGGTCGGAGGAGTGCGTGTGAGTGTCAGCAGATCGGTCCAGGAATCACTTCACCGTGAATGTGTCGACTAATTCGTAAACTAGCAGACGACAGACCGTCTTCATCGTCGTCGCAGTGACCGTGGAATAATTCACTCCCAGCTGAAGAGTATGAGCAACATTAAACCATAATAAATATAGATTAACGAAGGCACAGACCGGGATCGCCACAAACGCATTACAACGCGTGAGTTAGTTACTCAAATAATCGTACGTAAATCGATGTTTTTCAAAAGCGCCGCCCAAGCTCGGGAAGGTGTTGGACAGATGCAAGCTACCCCATAGTAACGGAGGCAAGTGAAACAAGGCTAGAGTTCATAATGATTTAAACTACGCTCAACAAAGACGCTGTCCTTACACAGCATAACGTCTTTGCCATTTGAACACTGAGACTAAAATTTAAAATTCGATGTCATCTCTTGCATCTGTGGGGAAAATAGATTCACAATAGCAAGGCGTGTATGTTTTGTGTATAGTCACGTGGATATATTTTGTGCCAGTCATTCTTCATCGGAGTTATTACAATGTATATATAAGCATAATAACTATCGACCATGATAAAATGGCTGACTGGTAGATTAAATGGGTCATACGTGGTAAGAAATCGATGAGACCATTTAAGTATCGTACCATGATTGAGTCAAATCGATCAAGGAATATTAGAAAGAATTGAGGCAAACGGGAACATGTAACAAATTTGAAAGCTATCTTCCCGGCCTCGTCTGCTGGAAGCAATCTAAATTTAAAAAACAAAAAAAGACACGCAGTAAATTTCTTCAACTCGAACAACACGCATTGAATTTCAGCAGCCTCAATACTGGCGATAATTGACATTTCATACTCTGTGCTATTGATATTGTTGTACGAATTATCTAGCATCTCCTGGTTGCTATGATTACAAAGACCCAAGGGTATAGACGACAGTATGTCGTCTGGAGACGGATAGGCTTACAATTAACTAATTGGAACATTCCATGGTCTATTAATAAATGCATTAAAAATGACCAAGCCCTGCACGAGTTGTTGGATATTACCATCATGGCTACACTGACAGATCTATAGAACTGCAAGCATATATATATACACATACACACACACACACAAACACACACACACACACACACACACACACACATACACACACACATATATATATATATATATAATATATATATATAAATATATATATATATATATATATATATATATATATATATATATATATATATATATGATATATAATATAATATATATATATAATTTTTCATTATTATTATCGACAGCTAATGATCACACATACGTGTATGCATTGCCTGTAAAGGGAAAATTTCAATGTTCGCCGCTGGTGGCGTTTGAACAAATATTCCTGAAACGAACGCTAAAGTTTGATCGATAAAAGCCGCAATCGAAGGCTGCTGCTTTGCGAAATGTTAAATGTACGTCTTTTTAAATCTCAAGTAACAATGTACATGACATGTCGGTGCTCAGCAGAATGGCTGTCTGTAAGGGTCGGTCATCAACCTTCTACTTTATTCTACCGTCAAGAACTTTCGAAAATTAGGCCTATGCCGGTTGTAGTTCGATAAAGGTCTACATATATATGGCATACCTTCGCGTAGAAGGCTATCTTTATTCTGTGTGTAAATCGCTATTCATCGAGACTAATTATCGTCATGACAAAGTCGGTAGTTGGAAAAATGCCAAAGCAATTCAGTTTCATTGAACGTTTCACGGTGACAAAAAGTTCTCTCATAGTGTCACACACATTCCAAACTTACACGAGATGCCTTCAAATGACTGACGGCCAAGAATAGGCAACACCTAGGCCAAAATTCGACGCGCACACAAGGGTTGAGATACATAGACTGGTTAACGTAAAGGATTTGAAGGAAGACAGATAATTTGTGAAAATTTACAGTTAGCAAGAAGCACGAACGTATTTTTTACTCTACAATAAAACGAAAGTTCTAAATTATATTATGTTGGGGGCGCACCATCGTCAACCAAAAGGCACATTTTCTGGACAGAAATCCAACTATGCCTCTACAGATAATACTTTATACATTATTCTCAATTACATTATAGTTTTGTCAAAAACTACAAAAAGTTGGACAAAGTTTTTGATTTTTGGGCTAAATTTTCAGCGTCGAGAGACCTTGAACTCACTCTAATAATTACATTGCATTTATATTTTTAAATCTCTCATGTTCAAAGTCTGATTTTCAGACAAACCCTTTGTGTGCTTGTTTGCTTATCTACTGTTATGTAGGCATGACATTTCACGTTGGCGGTGGACATAGCACTATCAAAGTTTTATTGATGAATAAATATATTTCAAAAATCCAAATGTAATAATATGAGTACTTTTTCTCAACTCGTTTCTCCCATATTTCAGAAAACTTTAAAAATAGATTCTGAAATTCTGTTAACTCAGGTTCCCCCTACACTTTATTTTTCAAACAACAGAAGTAACCAAGGGATGATGACTGTGAGGAGGTCAACAACAAATACTGAATTATGTTGGGTTTACTCACTAGTCTCAAACACCACGACATGTAAATTTTTTCATAAGTAACTTCCTCATGAACTTTTGCACAGAAATGCATTTCTGTACAGGGCAGCATGGCCAACACAGTGTGATCAAAAAGTGGTATGTAATATGACATTGTGTCACTCATGAAATTCACTGTCTCGCTATTTTATGCTATTGTTTTGGGTTTTTTTTGTATGAATATATTTCTTTTCTTATTATAACCTTGAATCACTGTTTTGGTTTCTCTTGAGTAACTTCCTCATTTGTTTTTGTAACGCTTTTCCTCCCTTCAGAGGGAAGTTGTGTGACTAATAATAGAGCTAAAGCTATTGCAGCACTTGGGTATAATAACACAATTACAATGTGAGATGATGGAATGTTTCAGCATGTCTTACCATTCCGGAGTATGCCTAGCAATCAACATTTTTGCCTCCTGTCCATTTCATAACAGTGTGCACACTGCCTCCCCATTATTAGTATACATCTGAATTTCATCTTTTTCACTTGAAAGTGATCCAACCTATATTAATTCATACCAATATGTTTTTATCTAAGTTTGGAACCGTGAACAGGTTTGGAAAGGAAACACAAAACAAAATTTTAGAGATTGTCAACATCTTCAGGCAAAAAAAAAAACACTAACACCAAAAAGATGATTTTGCATTTTTTTTTCCAACTTGTAATATTTATTACAGAATGGTCTATATCTAATACAGGACTATATACAAAGTATTGTTTGTGTGTGTAATTCACAACAATGCAGGAGAATTTTGCTGTTATTCATCAAAGGGCTAGTAGCTGTAACTTATGGTGCTTTCACCAGTTTTGTTTTTGTATGTTAACTGCAAGTTCTTGTTCAACTCCCAGAATCATGATAAAACACCTGCTATTTACCTTGTGAACACTGAATCTCAAACCTTAAAATGCACTGTTTTTGTCTGCATCTGAATTCTAGTCTGGATTGGAATGAAACTTGTCAACAATAACGATGGAGCTTAAACATGTATTGGCATAGTTGACAAGCTGAACACTGTGTACCTAAACATGTTTTGGGGAGTTGAACAAGAAACTGTATTTGACATTAAAACTAAAGTGGTGTAAAATCATTAAAAAATAGGGTTACTGGCCCTTCAACACATTCACAATCTTGTATCTTTTGCAGCATATTTGCATAAACAGCTTACCACAAGTACATGAGAAGGCATTTAACATTTATGGGCAATGTTACACTTGGCTACTACATTATGGGAACTGTGGTTCAAGCAATTATATCCATATATGGTATCATGTTTAATGTGGCTAACCAATAATCTTTGCACATTGCCATACATGGGTTGTAAAGCTCACACTGCACATCCCATATATGGTGAAATACAAAGATTTGCTACATTGTACATGATACCATATTAGGAAGTCCAGCTCATCCAACTTGCGATATATATATAAACATTCATTTACATAATATCTTGCGCAGTAACAATGTTTGAAGATTAATGTACAAGTTATGAGCTAAGTCTTTCCAATCTGACAAAACACCATTTCAAGTACAAAAATATATCGTACAATAACAATCTGTCCATTTGCCAATGCTACAAGTTTCCTGCACTACAACATCTCTACACAGCAAAGTATCCCATATTCTCCAAAAGCCAGGCATGAGAAAACAACTACCTATATTAGCAAACACTTCCAGTGTTTCAACTAATACACATTCTCAGGCATTATTCATTATACACAGGGAAGTTGCAGATAATATGACAAAACGAGTCAGTGGGGCCCATGGGGTTGCACTTCAAAAACTTCTGGATCTTCTATCCATTGAATACAAATGCTCAATCTTAACAAGCTGACATGAAGACATGAGAAATAAACTTGAGAAGCCCTTACTAACTGGCATTCAGTTATAATATTGAGGCTGTTTTTGACTTTGTTTTTATAAGACTAGACTATGTCCTTGACTTGATCCATGCAGCACTGTTAAGTAGATACATCTAACAGCTGAGAGAGAGTAGCATAAGATGATATTATGTTTTGAATTTTGACGGAAACCAATTTTTCCCTCAGTTATCACAAATTGCACGCTACATACACAAGAGTTTGTACTTGTGCAGTAACAATTTTCAGATTAGTAAAGTGGTTTGTTACTGAAACCGGTCAGCAACATCTCTATCCTCAATCAAGTCTTCAAATCCAAAATGAAAAGAGGAAAGCAAATTTTGTACCAACAAAGGACATCATTTTTTTGTTTATTTCCCTAAAGAGTGAATAAAGTAACTGACATCCATTCTAAAATTAACCATAAGGAATGTGACTGACTTTAAGACTTGACCATGTCATCCCCATCTCCCTGTTTAAGGGTCCATCCATCCCATGCAAAACAATGGGATATACCATTGTTTTGTAGTGAAAGGGTTGTATGATTTGTTAAACCCTATAAGCCTATGTGCGAGAGAACTAAAAAACCTTCTTACTCATCCGTTACTGATATAAGTACTCTTTTGATACAACTTAAGTATTTACATCAAAGATCATTTTTTTTAACCTGTACAAACATGATATCTAGTACTCTTGGACTAAGAAAGATTTCATTTAATGCACTTAAATAAATTTTTTCAACAGAGGTAAATAAAAAAGAACAGATTTTGTTGACAAAATACCAGTGACCTACACATTAAAAGGAAAAATTGGTTTCAATCCTGATAACAATATAAAAAAATAGCTTGTAGACCTTATAAAGTGAGAAATAAAACACCACTTGAAATGAATTTCAAGCGGTGATCATGTATGGAAAGTCTTGCTTATTTCTGTTGGTTTGAGTTACTATGACATGTTTCACATGTTCAATACATCTTGATATGTGATAAGATACCAGTACCACTTCAACCAACACAGCTTGTATATGCGTTATCTCCAGTGTTATTTCTGAACACAATCTGATTAAAATCACATGTAGAGTACGGCGACATCTACTTCCGCGTACGCGGTATTCTCTTGCTGTCGCCTCTCACGACAGCAAGAGAATACCACGTACGCGTAAGTAGACGTCGCCGTACTCTACATCTGATTTTAATCAGATTGTTCTGAACACTGATTTTTGGTTACAACTGGAATTTGACTGCAACAAAATTGTGTCTTATACAAAACATCTTGTGTTAGGAGGGATAATAGTTTGCATTTGATATGACATATCTCAGAAGAAAACGGTGAAAATATACTCAAAATATACAGCTAGAGGTTTAGTCCGTTTAAAATGTCACACATTTTGTCATTGTACAAAATAAGTATTGATATTGAGTAGCAGTGACTTGTTTAAATTTTAAGACAGTTTACCCTAATTTAGAAATAAATTAAATTATACATCTATATGCTGCATGCTATCAGCAAGTTATTGTGATAAATACAAGGCCAATACACCTAAAGTCATCAACAATTCCAGCACCTCCAAGGACTTTTTCAGGTCAAAATACCATTTTCCAGATATTTTTTTTACAATATATCATTTTGTGTACCTTTACACATCATTTTTGCAATTTCACGACTGATAATCTTGCCATTTTTGGAAATTGTGGTAGGATTATCAGTTTTCCAGGATTTTCCAGGAGGGCTTTGAAATTCAAGTACTTTCCAGGACTTTCAGGGAGTGTATGGCTCCTGTAAACATGTTGACAAAATCTAGCACAATATATGGTATTGGAAGTTGCACTTTGATATGGCAGACTTTGTGTGAGTTCAGATTTTGCAAGATTGTACATGTATGTACAATGGACCATTTATATGACCCTCTCTGACCTTGAAAAATTGCACAGATATGAGTTTTGGGTGTGAGAGGTCACAGACAGACTTTAGCTGACTTGAATGAGCTTCAATTTGTAAATCTTGAAATAAAACAGGCATACTAACCAATGCCAATGAAAATGCTAGGATGTGAGGTAACACAAAGGTCACGAGAACTGAGCATACAAACTACTGTCACACCTACATGACTGTTAAAGTCTGTATTTTTGGCAGTAAATTGCATTGACTGAAACAGTTTTGATGCAAAGATTTTTCCTGAAAGTGTGTTACATTTATTGTTTATTAGAGAATTAAAGTGAAGACACAATGTGATAGTTGCCAGTTGAACTGGTAAGTTCACAGCCAATGCAAATGCTCAGATGTCAGGTCATGACAGGGTCATGTTCATGTGTCTGATGTCTGACTTTGACCATGTCATGGATTGCTCATTCACAGCATTTTGTCACACCCTGATGTCCCTTGCGGATTTTCTCCAGGACTTTCTCTCTCATTGTGGTTGGTATGACAGTGGAACACAGACTATAGGGACTGTGCTGTAAGAATAAGAGTCTACGACATAAGAAAACCACTCAGTGTGAAGTGATACACTTTCAGTTAGCTCAAAATTCATTTCAAAAAAACTTACATTGGATCACAGACAGTTGGATCTTTCTCGATGGATGGAATTAGGAAAGCGTTCTTAATAAAGTTCATCTTGAGTTTCATTTTGATGTGCTCATTTTCCTGCATCATAGTACAGATTTAAAAAAAGAGAAATTTGCATGTCTTGCCATGAAAATCAACTCATAAATAAATATACAATAAATTCATTTAAAAAAACAATGACATTCATTTATGCTGAAAACTAATGATCACAAAGAAAAAATTTGTTTTGAATGATACAGCAAAAGAATGCAATTCAATAGGGTAAGCAAAAATATATTTATCCAGATATTTGATGAATTTTATGACATTTCCGCTCAATACTGGACTGAAAATTGAAAAACTGAAATAATGGAATACTGAAATCTCTTATTCTGTAGCAATATATTCTTAGCATTTCTTTTCAAAAGGATAAACTTTTCAAGATGTTTAATTTTCACAGTACCTGTCTATGCATGTATACGGGTGTTAAAGCCCTCTCGTGACTTTTTTATTACTTGCGTTAATTTGTCTCTTTCATTTTCTGGTTCTAACAGCGTGTTTGTGCAATTGTTAACCTGACAATTTCGACTGTCAGGCTCAATTGTCTACACTGAATAATACACAGCCAGTTCATAGTCAACATATCATGTGAAAGTGTGACAAGTAGTGCAAGACTGTTGGTTACGTAGGCGACTGGCTTGCATCAACAAGAGAACGTGATATCGTAAGTTATGTAAATACAGTACTGAAACAAGCTATCACTCGCAAACTCTCCAATTATATGTACAAATCGTGTGACTTAGAAGGTATAACAACAATGACTTGAACTTGGAATGGTTTAGAAAAATTTGAACATGTAGATCACAATCAGTACAAATTTGGTGTGTCAACAATAATTTGCAAACTCTATGTTCAAAAAATTGACCTTCCTGCTGTTGGTGGTCAGACTACCGATACCACTGATTACTGTACCTATTATCATGGTATACAATACATTATTGCATAGTCACAAATCTTAAAATTGCACAGATCTGCTATGGTCACACGCAACCAGGGAAGAAACATCTTTACAAACACCTGAGATTAACAGAATGCACTGTACTGGGAAGACACAGTACACAATTATTATCATCATCAAAACTTGTAGACACTGCGGATTTTCTGTCTGAACTTCTTCATATTCTAATTGGCCATCATCATCTTTTTCTGACTTTCACACTCTGCAGTTTGTCTTCTCTGTGTGTACGCTACTTCCAACCTCTTCCTGGTTTCAATCAAGTTCTGTCCCATATCCATCGAATACGGAGATCTGGAGAGAATGATGCATTTGGACACACATCAGTGCCCACTAGAGGGCGCTCTTAGGTTGCCTAAACAATTACTTCAGGAAGCTGTAATTGAAGTAAGGGGTCCACGGTGAAAATCTTGGGACCCCCACCATGAAAGAGTACATACCGGTCTCTCTGACTCAAAAAATATTCAGTCAACAAATCATGTGTTTGGTACAAACTCCATGATATCGGTGAAAGCTTCACGAGATTCTGTTTTATTATGATGGTAATGGTTCTATTTACAGGACGTACACGGATTTATGAGAGGACTTGACTATCACTGGTATCGTACAATGTCTGGTCATCTACTGTATTATAGTAAGTGGTTAAATCAGAACACTGTTGACATGAGATTTAAAGTCCTAGAGCTTGTTCTTAGGAAGTACTCATTTTCGGATGTTGATACAACAAAGTATTAACAGGGTTTCGCTTCAAATCATACACTGCACTCTGTGATGTTCCTATCTTCAGAACACTATAGACATGAACTTTGGCTCCACAGGACATACACTATACTGTGTATGCAGTGCAAGAAATATGTTCTGTATCTCATTGGACATAACATTACAATTCTTGCCTTACTGCCTGGGGGTTTATGTGTCTATGATACAAGACTCAAAGATCACATGGAGCAATGGATCTATGTACACCCAATGTAGTGATACAAGTTTATACAATGATGACAGAATCACTATCAATCCAGGACAGTGTAAGATTTTTCACATCTATAGGTATACATTACTGAATGGATTCTGACACATCTCTGAGAACACATACCTTGTCTTTCAGCTGCTGTGATGTCTGTAGTGCTACTGTAAACAACGTCACCACATCACTTAACCATGGCACCTCACATTCCACTTGATACTGAGCGGCCACTTCATACCGATACTGACCAACCTCACTGCAAGCAAAAACCCAATACATGTATTGTCATAAACAGAAGAAGATAATGTACCTCCATTATTATTATCTTCAAAAGGTATTTTTTACTCAATGATCTGATCACCTGCTGGTAAAAGGTTTTACGTTTGCACATGCTTAAAGGCCTGTGTCAGGCGTTGGATTCTCTTGCCAGGAAATTTACTAACTAGATTACAATTTCAATGGAAAACAAAAGGCTATGACACCTCCATAATCCTCTTACAGACTAGAACAAACTTGATCCCGGGGATGAAATCCCTGGCCTTTAATGAAATGGTGAGGGTTGACTTTGTCAAAACCAAATTGGGACAGCTAGAATTAAAAACTTATCACCTCCTTGCAGGTGTCCGTTGAATTATGTGTAAAGTTCAGTACCGCATATCATTGTGTAAACGCTTCAAACTAAATCAAGGGGTAGAGTGCTCACTGCCTTGGTACATGTATGATACACCCATGAAAGCATACAGAAACAAATAGTGGCATTGTAATATACTACCAGTCCACAGAGCATTACAATTCCTAGCAGGTAATAAAACAGTCCATGGAAGTAATGTGTGAGAAAAGTGCCAGCAGTTACAGGTTATTTATATTTATAAGTATATGCATTCCGCCATGTCTGTGATAAAGCTTTTATAGATTCTACATGACATTTCTAGGTCTGAATGCCACGCTCAGTGCTCAAGCACTTCAGTCTCACTACCAAAGATTTGACAGGGAAAGACATATAAGCATGTCGTATCCAATGTTTACAAAATCTAAAAGAGCACTTTTAAGAGGCACAATGAGATTCAACCACATGTATGTGGTTGATTTTCAGGTTGGGAAGGTTTCAAAGTCCTGCCATCATGACAACACATTTGAGTATTCTGCTTTTTTGAATTTTTGTGAATTTTCTGAATCATGGTGAGAAGAAGTTGATTAGATGTACCGGCTGACGCACCACGGAATCACTCAAAAAAAAAAAGCTTGTGTGCAAACGGGAAGTAAATTATCATTAGTAATTTTATGACATTTGGAAAGTATTGCAAACTGCTTAAAGTTGCCCTGGTATTTAGGTGTGGCAAATTTTTTCTCCATTTTTTATACTTGAAACCCTTGAAAATTTGAAATCTTGTGTAGTTGTAGAAGTCTTTTAACACTTATGTTGCCAGGCAGTATTACTTCCTGATCTGCCGAGTCAGTAAAAAGCAAAAATCACACACATTTTCACCACTGTGAATTCAACACTTACAAGACTGATCCAAGTTTGGAGTCAATGGATGATACTGATGGTTTCTGAAAAGGAATGGACAAAAGAGAAATAATATCAAACACTGTAAACTGAGATACAGTAGTGCTTGGAAGGGGCATGCACTTGAATTTAGACACTTGGTGGGCACTGGGTGAGTGAAATAGTAGTACATCTATCTACCAGAGCAGATGGAACTTGTGACAGCTGGTTTGAAATGTAAAAATACACTGATGATAGCAACAGTTGGAGTTTTATGAATTCACACTCATTTTGGGACTGAAACTTGTCATGCTATATGAATACCCAATATGACTTTCAAATCTGTATAGTATTGAAGAGTACCGTACTTCATAAGCTAGGTTTATGCATATTAATAAGAATAATAATAATAATCCTATTTTGTATTAAACAGATGACTAGTGCCAATTTCCATGCACATATATGTATGATGAAACAAAATAACATCATAGAAAAATAATACCAGCAGTAATATTTCCTATGCTATTTCCTACTGTAGAGTAAAATTTTGGCCTTGATGGAAAAGTACTAGGTACCAGCAGTTTTATTATTTATGCTTGTGTTTCAATTGAAAACTTTTACAGAGAAAGACAATATACCTGCAGTTTTATTCTTGATGCTGTTTGCATACAGGGAGGGGGGTATTGTGTCTGATGAAAAAAAATTGCGTAAAAGCAAACAATACCTGGAGTCTTATTCCCTGTGCTGGTGTTAAGTAGTATGTTGACATGATAAGTTTACTGTGATGAACGTAGAAGTTGATGATTGAGTCCACAGGAAGAGGTGGATTAAAAGCTCTCTGAAATCAAAATTGAAATTAGGGTTATAAAAATTGGATATCAAAGAAAAAATGGCAAAGGTATCAAAAAGAAAAAAAATATGGCTGGAAAGATCCACTGTTCTCAAACTCTTACATCAAAAGTAGCCTGTACAATGTATGCTGTAAATAATATGAATGCATGTCTGTGCATTTCAATCCAATGCTGTTCACCCGTGTTCTGCAGTTGTAAATTCTACCTGTCAACTGCAAACAACAGAGTTGTATTATTAGGACCGGTAATATTATATCTAGGCTGCAAATACTTAAGGGGCATTAGTAAACCAATGGAATACCATTTTATGATCTTGCTAAAGCCTTCTACTGGATTAAAATGCACTTTGTTTAGTACTTAATTTTTATGATGGTCCACTTTATAACACTTTTAGAACAATGAAAAATTCAAATTGTTGGACAAGATTTTGCCTTATTACCCTTGGGAAACTTTTTGACGGGTACTATTTTGAGCAGTGGGCTATCTGAATACCCCTTGCACTGCATGTGCATGTGGCTGTGCAGTCACATTATGGAAAACCAGGGGCTACATTTCTGATTTACTCGTCTTATCCAATATACAAATTAAGGAAAAAAGGAGCTAATTATTCAAGATATGAGATGCTATCTATGAGCTGTTACTAATTTTATACAATGTACTGCCGTATGTGTATACTAGGAATGTAGTACTCAAAATGGTAGGATATCTGAGATATCTGGTGCAAACTGAATGATTTTGCATTTACTGTACGCTGTGTACATCTTTATACAGCTCTTGAATACCATAAAACTGTACATCTATGAATCAGTGTCTGTCGCTTGTCATTCCTTTTTCTCAACAAAACCTTATCAATACCTGTGTGTCTTTTCAGTTGATCTGATGAACAAATAAAACTTTCTCATGGTACAGAAATTTTTGAAGAATTCAATGATTCAAAAAAAAACATAAACTGACACAGGATCTGACAGAAATGTTGGCAACTGGATGGCAATGGGTTAGCTGTTGGGAGTTTCAAGAAGACATCACCTATTGTAACTTACCATGCTTTTATTCTTATACAGCTGATCAAGTGAATATTTCGTGGGTGACAACAGACTGCTTCTTGCTCTTTGCAAACAAATCATGAATTCTTCCATTAACTGCATGACGTGTAAAAACATAATTTTTTTTTACAAAGATACAAGTAGAGTAACTAAAAAGATACAGGCAAGTGTGTATAAAGATACGGACACTCCTGGCCAATTTTGTCTGTATTTCAACTAGAATGGTGCAGTTGTGGGTGATACATGTATGACCAATAACGGTGACTGACTGGACCCTGAACCATGATGTGTGGTTCTCACAGAAATGGCTGGCTTGTATTCTAAATATAGACCTAGACCTAGCAAGATGGATAGAGCCATATTGTATTCAAAGATTTTTGAATCTTTACTGGCAAAATTTTATACCCTTGATCAATTTTTTTGGAAGCACATGCAAATATATTATGTAATATCATATACATGTATCAGTAGTAAGGACGTAACTGAACAATAAAACAATCATACAAGAGAAAAGGAGAAAGTTCTCATTCATTGTTATTGTATTGAGATAAGTTATTAAAACAGCTAAGGTTCAAAAGAAAATAGCAGTTATCACATAAGGAGAGGGATACCTGGAACCATCATTCATATGTCTCTTTCACGCGCCATCACCAGATGTGAGAAACATGAACTTGTAACAACTGATAGTGACAACTGATTTCACCGATGGCTTCAATTCCAAATACGGGAGCAGAGAGTGTGTGTGAAATAACCTCCCCATAGTGTTAGCATTGCACATACCTTAACTACTTCCTGTGCAGTCTGGAAGTCATAGTGGTCACCTTTACTTGCTATGCAATCCATAGCACTTTGTAAGTGATTGCCTGCATCTTGTATCTGTAAACAATTTTGTGGAGAAAGACTTCAATGCAACAACAGTTCATAGTGAAATATTATTCTAAGCTGCATCTCAATAGCTATGGCTGCACTGTTTTTCAGACCCATCTACTAAATAAATTCAATTATTTTGAAAATTTAGTTGTCACACTAGTACAGGAGTTGGCTATACTATAATATTACAAAAAAAAAAATTGCCACTAGAATTCTGAGACTAGGAGACCAAATAACTTAGAGAATCAAAACTCCAATAAATTGTCGTTGGTCCTCCATATCATTATGTTGTGACATGTTATTGATGAGTCAGAAACAATGAGATTATTAAACAAATGTCTAACGCACAACAGAAAACTAATCAATTCTTGTTTTATCCTGAGGCTGTTACTACTGTCTATGTACTTAATTACAACACTTTTAGTCTGTACATTATTGGCTCAGGTAAGTCTATTGTAATAAAGTATCTCTTTTTCAAAATGATAAACCTGTGAGCAGTGTAATTGTTAAATATGGTAATGTGGTAAATTATTCCTGGCTCCTCCAGCTATGATACTGGGTTACCCTTGTTATATCAATACACTCTTTATAGGGGTACACAGAAATGGTATAGGGGTGCCCAAACCACTCAATGAGGTTCTTAAATCTTACTAAAAACACTCCTATGAGGACTTCCAATTATTGTGAAACATATTGTTTTTACAGAATAATATATATGTAACAAGATGTGGCCCCCATTCATCATTAGCATCTGCACACGTACAATGAAACATGCTAAATCAGCAATACTATAATTATGACCAGTAAACAGATGTTTAATAAGTGATCGCAACCCTGGACGTGTGGCTGCCTCACCACAGTAGGGTGTGGTTTTATGCAAATTTTCACAGGTTGAAAATGTGCAAGATCCGGCACCCACCTGTTGTAACTTCCAAGGGATGTCTTCTTTGATAAACGTTCTATACACATGAGTCGCATGCCTGTGTAAACGTATTGTGATGTCCTGCAGAATAGAGAACAAGTTTTTTTAATATATTCCACTCATTTTCATTGACGTTTAAAAACTGCAAAAGAAACACAAATACATGTATTCTGACAGAGTGTATTATTAACATTCAGGTAACTTACTCCACAAAGAACAAGTCTTTAAAACTAAACAGCAAAATTTATTTACAACCTCCCTTTGAATTATTTTAGGAAGATTATGCATATGTCACATAAAATTATCCACCAAATTATAGCATCTTCTAATTGTACCTCATAGCTGATAGAAAATTAAGCAGAAGGTGACTATAGGTCCATCAATTAATGATAAATAAATATGTCATTTTGTCAGAACACATCAAGTTTGCTATGCTATTGGTGTGCAGGTAGCTACATATACATGTACATATAATGAGTTATGTCTATTTATCAGATGAAGGCTCCATTGCTTCAAAACTATGAATTCCATTCCTTTTGGCACAATCAAACTAGTAACGTGCTTTCCTTATCAGAATAATATCTGTTCAAATTTAAAAATGGAATGTACTTGATCAAAAAAGACGTTGTAGATGAGAATGTGTTTCAGCATTAAGGCTAATTTTACTCACTGCCTGACAGATATTGTCACCAAAAACAGTAATAACTCCTCTGATGTTGTCACTGCCGCTTTATAAAGAGAAAGAAAAGAGGTTTCAATTCAACCGTATTTATTTGTTTCACCACTGGTCAAAAACACTGAAAGCTTTCATAGAAAAATGCTTTGTATGGTCAACTTATACACTGGCATAAATGGAGGATGATGTACATTTGTAAAGCAAGCCCTGGTCATTAAATAATGCTGATTCCGACTTCCTGAATAGAAATATCGAAAGAAAAATCTCAACTTTGCACAAGCAGTGTTCAATACAAACATGAATCATATTTCTTTCCTTTTATAAACAACTACATTGTATCTACTATAACTCAAGGTTCTTAACATGTCAATTTTCAGCTATAGTATTTCCAGGCATTTTGACCTATCTCTGGATTTTGACAGATGTTCCTGATAAGGCCAAAAAAATAAAAAAAAATAAATTGTGCCGGCCGTTATAGGGTAGGTACGTCGGCAGGAATTAGTTTTTCCAAAGTATTTTTATTTTTAAATATGCATATTTCAGGGTTTCAGGGCAGTCAAACACTGGCCAAAACATTTCAAGAAAAATGTATCATACATATAAAAGGGAAAAAACATAAAAGACATCCTCGTTTACATAGCTCTAAAAAATTTAGGGTCAGCAGGTAAAAAATAGGGTAGGTCAGGTCACCGGAACAGCACAATTTTTCTGTTCAGTCTAAACTGTACAGCACTTGGCAATGCTGATAGAAATATTGAAAATTAACATGTTCCTCAACCAGATTGTTGGTTTTATTATGCTGATTACATAGTTTCTTTTCCAATCTTCCATTTAAATATCTATTCAATGAGACAAATAATAGTATCATGGTTCTTTTTAAGAGGACAAATGTTGGAAATCTCAGAGTACAATCTTTCTCCAGTGTCTGTAATTTTAGAAGGGGCCAATAATAACCTAAGCAGACATATAATTGGATCTGCAATTTTCAAAATGATCACTTGGCTGAGGGAAAATGAGGGAGAGTCGAAGCATACTGATACATTATCTCCAGTGTATGCATTTTGGAGGTTACAAGCATTTACCAGAGGATACAAGTAATTGTTCTGGTAATTTTCACAATGATAATTGCAGGAAAAGCATAGGAAGGTCAAAGCATTCATTTTTTTTTTTTGCCATGTCTCAAATTCAGTATTTTTGAATTTTCTGAATTTCAGTGAATGAATTATCTATACATGACATATACATGTACATACACATATGAGTAAAACGTTTTGACTTTGTAAATCATGGTCTCTATGGCCATTATTTTAGCAGGTATACTCACTTAGTGCTTGACAAGAGGTACTTTTCCGGTTTTACTAAGGGTGATCTACCTATAAGAAAAGTATATATGCATGTGGAAAGTTAATACTGTGTGTTGGCCGTAAGGGGTGGACCATTTGATATCCTGGGGGGGGGGGGGCTTGGAAGATTTTGGGGAAAAAAAAGATGCCAGGTGGAGTTGCTCGAAAAAAAAAATCTGGCTTTAAGTGGCTGATGGAAAAACAATTATGGACCATTGCGACTCGGAAAAAAAAAATCTTGGCAATTGTTCGATGCACACTGCAGCATCAATAAAAAATCAAGCAGTAGCTCTAGAGTTTTATAAAGCATAAACCATTTCAAGCTTGAGGAACAATAACTGAATATGAACAATTGTACAGTATACATGACCTTCTGATTAGAGGAAGTATGCTGAAATTGAAATTGCTCACCAGTGTTTTCCAGAAATGTGTAAATCTGAATGTATGGATTTTGTCAAAATACCACAAGAAGAGAGACAGCCTGCAGACATTTTACTATTATCGTTTGCGTATAGAAAACTCATAACAATGAAAAAATGCGTAGAGACTCAATCCAATGCGTAATATTATTACCCATTGGATCGACTCTCTACACATTTTTTCATTGTTATGAGTTTTCTATATACGCATGCTTTATTCATAAATGCAAACAGTGTTATCGTGAATTATCTTACCAATGTTTTTCTTAACAAAAGCGAATGTGTTTTGATTAGAATAGAATGAGTTTGATGGTTTTGGGGAAACTACTATGTGGTAATAAAGAATGAGAAATGAGCAATGAAATGAGCAGACAGCAGGTGATTTAAGATTAAATGTTACATCTTCACTGCAAATAAAACCATAAGTGTGTCATAAATAATACAAACAAAACAAAATCATGTTTGTTTGTTTTGTTGTATGTGAGCCACGTCTAAGACACACAACAAAAGTACTGTTTCAGTCTGTAAAAGTCACCTCAGATGCCACCAGAGAAAACCATTTCCACTCCAAAATTTCATTTTTCGCCTTGCGAGAGGGGGGACACCCCCTCTCGCGCCTCTCCCCCCCTCGTTCGCTACGCTCACTCGCCGCTCAGTCGCTTCGCTCCCTCGCAGTCCACCCATCTACTTTCTTAAATTACCTGGCTACTTTCAATGTAAGGACAACACTGACAAGTAAATGCCATAAATGTACATGATTTTACAAATATATTTTTGTAAAGTGAATCAAAAATGTACATGTATTTACATATCTTTATTTAGTTTCTTGAATATAGTCTGTGTGCGATAGAACAGCATCTTGTTACTGGGTGTGAAAAACCAAGCAAACAAACATTGCACCGAAATTTGGTAAAAAAAAAAAATTTCTTGAAGAAGGAAAGTGAAAAAAAAAGTTGTCAGCATATGCCCTGTAGAAAAAAAATAATTCATGGTGAAGCACGTGGGAAAAAAAATAATGGCTCTCCACCAATCTTCCAAGCCCCCCCCAGGATATCAAATGGTCCACCCCTAATTTCTCAAACTATAAACTGTGTCATCTCGTGCATCATGTGATTTTGTTTATCAGTGATTTGCATATTCACAAGCAAACTGACCTTGCAAAGTCACTCTTGAAAAAGTGGAAATAAGAGTTGCAAAACTGAGAAAACAAAATTTAGGAAAAAGACAAATTGATGTAGTATGCCTATTTGTTGACTCAAAAGTGGAAAATGTTATTTTATATGCAGCAAGTCTGAAAGATGTTTTGAAAGATGTTTGTAGTGTGAAGGTTATGAGGGACACAAAAAATGTATAACACACCAACAAACAAAACTGTCTCTGGCAAAATTCAAATATACCGGTACATATGAACATTTCTGGGTACAAATCTATTCACTATGTACAGTAATTTATTTAGATATTATTTGTACAGTAATTTTAAATCTACTAATTGCTGTCAAAAATCACATCCGTTCAATTAAGATAAAGGACATCATTGTTTACCAGTAGTTAATCTTCACAAGGTTAATGACAAACACAGATGTAATCAGGTTTCAAGGCCACAGTATTTCAAAATATTTCATGGTTGCGTTGCATGGCCAGCACATGATGCTGAAGTTCTTCTTTCAAGGCAGGGATATGCATGCGGTGTCTGAATGTTTCTTGCTGAATGTGTGAATGCACACTGCATGTAAACAGTAAACATACATGTACAATTATTGATTTCTATCAGTTTATGGCTTTTATGGACCTCATTCATGCATGAAGCATGTACGGTACTTACTGATTCAGGAGAAACATAAAGTGGAGACACAGAATTAGTCTCTCTCCATTTTATACCTTTCTGGTCTACCACATGTGTGGGCTTGTTTTGAAGCTCTGTGTATGCAACGTTTTTACTGTCTGATTTTTTTGTGAAAATCAAGAACTTTAATATTTCCCCAAAGATTTAACATGTGACGGTCATTTGAGTTTCTGGTATCAGTAAATATTTGGTAATTTGTTTCTACAGTACAAAATTTGACACCCCCCCCCCCCCCCCCCCCCCCCCCCCCCCGAAAAACAAAAAAATTTTATTCTTGATTTGAAAGGGAACAATTGAAGGTATCCATCAAGAAAATTTGACCAAAAATTTAAGTCGAGTTAATACTTCCTTAACTCTTTGAGTGCCAAAGTCAATTTTTTTCCCCTTTATAAAATATTTGCCAGTCAATTTTTTTCAGATTTTTGCGAAAATTTTGCTAAAAAAATGTAGCCAATAAAATGTGATGTCCACTTGGTCCAAAATCATTACAAAAATTACAGAATAATTCATAAAAAGTTGTTAAATGAGGCACTAAAATTTTGGTGGGAAAAAATTACAGCACTCGAGTCGAAAGGTTAAAAGCACAGCAGAATTAATTTATGCAAAATGTAATACTATTTTTATATATCCGTATCCTTCCTGGTAAAGTGATGGCAAAGCAAGCATCAAAAATCTGTTGCTCCAAGCATGTATTTATTTTTTAACTATTTGTTCACATCCAGTTGATAAACTCAGATAGCCACACTACTGTAGTAACAGCGAGAATTTAAAAAAATCCCTGGAGCAGAATGCAAGATTACGGCCACCCATGGTTCATAATCGCCACATATAAATTTCAAATATTAATATTTTATGAATTTACAATATATATATTGGCAACCTTCTTACGGCATGCTCCATTGTAATTCAAAATAATTATCTCTGATGCATTTATGATCTGTTTTAGCCCTGAAAGTAGGGCACAGGGTCACAGCAGTTAATGCTTGACTTGCCGTATCAGGAGGCCATTACAGGATACAATCCTTTTGGACTTTAAGCATACAATATTGCCAGTTAATCTGTTGTTGGGCACAATTTTAATAAAAGGTCACTGAAATTTGTTATTTTCTTGAATTCTCGAACTCCATTTAAAAGAAAATGACTTTTCTCTGCTATTCACTGACAGATCTCTGCTTTCAAAAAATATACACAGTTGACTAGCCCTAAAATTTCTTGTTTAAATCAAGATGTGATCCTTAAACCTTTCTATATTGAGGGTTTTTTTCAGGTTTGTTTATTTTTAACTGCTTTAAATAAAGCTTGTCATAGATCTATATAGGTACACATACTGTGTTCAACATCGTCTATTCTAGGGCAATTGTTGACAAGTAAATCATTTAAATTTAAATTTATGGAAAAAGTACCGGTAGTACCAGCCTGCAGAAATGAGAATAAATGGACTATATCATTTTGCCAAATATCTGCATATCGAGTTTCAAGAGGTCCATGCACAGCTGGAGACCGGGGAGTATCAGAAAATGTTGTTTAAACACAGAGTGATTTACGTTCTGAGGATATAATTAGCTTTGTCAGCTTTGGCAATATACATGTACAGTTCAGAGACAACATCAAACTAGCAAACTAATGGCAAAAACAAATTGTGAGACTTCTAATCAATATACTGTGCACGATGTAATTACCTTGATAGAAAAATATACTGCCTTTCACAGAGGACAGCCCTGTCTGTAGAGAGAGGACCATTTTACAGCAAGGTGATTATGCGTACAGTATGTTGATTCAAAGCCAAACAACTGCTCCTTGCATTCAGTAAACTGGTGATCATGATGTAAATTTTGCATTCTATAATTTACAACATAAAATGGTCTATGTGATATCGATAAAGTCAAATACAAGTACAATCAGATAGCAGTCTCAAAGTCCAAATACACAGTCTTTCACCTGCTGGTATATTTCTGTACATGTCTTTCCATTCATGGAATTGTTTTACGAAGCAGCTCAAGCAGGAAATAAACCTAAGTATTTACCTAATAAGCATATACATGTATATACCAATGTTCAGGCTCAATAAACAACAACACTGTGATCTGGGTTCCTCAATAATTTTTGTTACGGTTTAAAGACAGTGCTGTACTATGTAAACATAACTTCAATTATCATCAAATGAACAGTGAACCCTCACCCTTTTAATTATTTAGATTCATCAAAATATGGTTTTCTACGGTCTCGATTCCTGACATGCAACGTTCGTTATTGTAGTGCAGACGTTACACATGATATAAATTCATCACAACGCTCTTACCTAAGAAGGGCAAACTATAATCTATATTGGGTAACTCAACTAAAAAGGGCTATAAAGTGTCTCTAACATATTCATGAAAACTGATGTTAATACAGGCTTGTACATGTATGGACACACATTTACACACATGTCATGTATATGCAAGCCATGGTCTATATTATTTGTGTACAGTATGTGTATGTGTGAGATGAATTATAACACTCAAACATTTGCAGGTACCATAACCTTTTAGTCTAAAAAGGTATACAGTGTATATGCAATAACCATGCATTTACGCATATTGCATATTTTTGAAGGAAATTGCATCATACATTACATTAATATTTTTTGAGCAGTATATGACAGTGATGAGGTACAATGTAAACATCCTAGTATTCGAGGGATTTCATTTCTTTTGCAATCTAAAAATTCAAAAAGCTGTCACATGGATCAAATTTATTTCTATTACAATGAGATCTTGTTATCATCTTGTACAGAGAATAAGCCTATTGAGATAAATGCCATTCACGAAATAATTATGGAGGCAGGTTCACCATCTCAGATGGACTTGAAAGCAGAATGACTTTGACAGAATGGGACATAACAAACACCGGAACTTGTCATTGAGTCCAATAATTAGCTGCACAGCCAATTCTTCTGTGACTTTCCTTCCATGCACGAAATACCCACCCAGGCATTCGATCTTTGCCTGATGTTTGGGCAAAATTTAAAGATGTACATTTAATGGATATAAAATTTATAAATCTTCATGCCGCAAAATTATCATCTTTAAAGAGGTCCAGTCTCGTGTTATTGATGAACAGAAACACATACTGGAATATGTTTATTTGTTGATGTTTTTCTGAAATCTTACTTTAAAGTACCGTATCCTTAAATTGACTAAACGATTCAAATTTTCATGTCTGTACCTTTACACTGATCTCAGGCATAGTCTTTTTGACACTCAAAATTTTACAATATATTTCTGATCTGCTCCTTGTATAGACTCACTTTGAACCATCTGGAGTTAATGAAATTTTGACTACCGTATTTTTGTTCAAATCAAAAATTTAATTTTTTTGATTGAGTTAACATAGGGTAAAGTGACCTTTTGAATTTCAAAAATTAATGCATTTAGGGCAATTTTTTTTTCTCTTATCCAAAAATTTCACGGTGACTGCTGATTTTCATTTTTCATTATGTCAGAGAATAGTTTACATTTTGCTTTCAAGAACAAAAGCTTGAAATTTCAATGTTGAGGTGTATATTATACTTTGCCTGAAGCCACATTTTCCAACCCCATGTAATGCAAGTCACAAGAGTTTTTCTATGGTAGTTCGCAAAATCTTTCCATATCATCTTGTATTACCAAAACATGAGGAGTGGCATGATTGAAGATGCAAAAATCAACTCCTTTTTTCCTGGAGAGTATTTTTCAGACATTTAATCCTCTATGTGTTTCAACAATACACACTTTACACTCCCTACTTGAACACATGTTGCACTGATTCCAAATTCAAATACATTTAAGCCACTTGACACTATTGGTGTTTACAAAGAGGATAATTCAAGCTTAAGTCTTGTCTGAATGAGCAAGGACTTCTAATCTTGTTATTCTGATTCCTACAAATTTAACAATCATGTTTGTCATGTGAAAAACGATATTTGACTTCATGTCTACAAGATAGTGAAATATGTCGTTGACATGAACATAAAATTGAAATATGCTGAAACATGCTGATCTGAACCCACCATTACGTCTTCACAACAAGTATTCAGACAGGCATTGTCTCCTCTATATTCAACTTATGTCTGATTATAATACAATATGCGCACATGTACCTCATACTATCATTTTGTGACTAGCATTTTTTTTAAATTCCTGGAGACCTGTATTTTTACCAAATAATTGTATTCAAAAATATTAATGTCTAGATTTTTTTACGAAGTATGGTTAATCGTTCAAAATCAATTGACATTCCATGTACATGTACTTGTATTTCACAAGTATTTAACAATAGTATAAAATCTGTTACATAACAAGTACTAGTCTGTGTATTGATTATATCAATGCTGATGCAAATCGATAACTTTGTGGAGGAGGAGGCCCAAAAGCCTGGATTTGAAGTGTAATAATTCACATGAAACAATGTCAGGGGAGAGCTTGCTCTGTCATTTACAGGAATTTTCCATGGACTTTTCACTATTGTACTTGTGTGCTGGAGTGATTATCAAAGAAACAGAAATGGGCCTTTCATCCCATTGTTGTAAATACAGGGCCTCTTCGCAAACAGCTACTCACATAACCATTAGGATTTATTTTTGCATAGGTTGATCAAGCAGAAAAATGCTCTGGCTCGCAATGATGCTTCATTTATGTTTAATGTCTACCATTTTCATTGAATTATCCTAGCAAGCTGTGTTCGTAGGTCAAGCAATGCCCACAGCCACATAAAAACTATGTAAATACTATTTTAAAGTCATTAAAAATAGATCGCAGATTGCTTTGAATACAACCTGTGTACCTACATGTACCTCCATATTTTTTGCAAAAACCATATGGTTATCAATGACAACTATTTTTTTAAAAAAACTTAATATACATATAGTGCATTTTCTTTAATCATTTTGAACAGCTGGATGCTCAGGTCATTAAACCATCTTTTATGGGATGTGAAGCAGAGAGCAGCCATCTAGCTATAAGTAGTCTTAATGCTTTGGAGTGAAATAATGAAATGGTGAAATCAAAAACATTTTACCAATACTAGATGATGAGTCGATGGCACTAATGTTACATGGTTAGTGGCTTATCCAAGAGACCACACTACTCAGAGATTATTTTTTTTTAATGAAGAGTCCAAGATGAATCCTTAATTTTGACGCAGAATGCTGTTTTAAATATTCAATAACCATGCCATCCCTATTCCCAAGTGCACAGAGCAGTTACAATTCTATTCTATTAGTCCTCTTGTAAACAATGGGGATAACCCATTTGTGGAAGCATAGCAGGAATAAATGTGTAATGTTGAAGATATTAATGTTAATTTTTTAGGTTTCTTTTAATGAATTTAAAGTGATTGGGCATTATACCCTAAACCATCCAGTGACCAGCACTCATTGATAAACGCATTACCTTCTTGGTGGATCCATGTGGCATCCCCACTCTCATTGTCTGTAAACCGTTAAGTCATAATACGATGAAAATACATTCAGTTTACGATCGTCACTTAAGATTGGTGATGCATGTAAACGTAGGTTACGACTTTATGGCTTGTGATGGGCAAAAGTTTGAGAAATAGCCATTTGCAAGAAGACATAGTTCCAGAAGTCTCATACAGTTTTAACTGGCCACATCATTCACCTGATTGTTTAAATTAATGCACACTCTCTCTCTCTCTCTCTCTCTCTCTCTCTCTCTCTCTCTTTACAATTACAGAAACTATCAGCGTAATGAATCTCAGTGCATTTTTCTATAAGTAAACAGAAAAATTTATATATATAAATATATATATATATATATATATATATATATATATATATATATATATATATATATATATATATATATATATATATATATATATATGAGAAGGCAAAGTTTTCTTGAGATGAGAAAAGAGTAATAACAGAATCATATGTGCTGTACATGTATGCACAATGTTTAACAGTATGTGTATGTATCATTACTCCACAAGTTATAGTGTATGCTCTCAAGAATTGAATAGCAATGGAGTTTAACGTGTTGTAACTTACCTGTTGTGCGGAGTAGAAATCTTTTGGAACATTCCTACAAAGCAAAAGTGAAAACATGAATTCAAAGTGAGTATCAACTGTTAAAGTTTATAGTTGAATGCATTTATTGCAGAAAAAAGTGACCATAGTCCATCGGATGGGATTGCAATTTGTGCAACTATTTTTTTCTTTTTATTACTTGTTTTTTTATAAATGGCACTATGCTACTCAGTATAGTGGTCACGCTTATCAACATGGTGACTGGCACTGTATGAGAGATTCCTGGACTGAATACTTTATAAAGTTCAAGGTTTAAAGGTCGCATGCAAGCACTCATGGTACACACGCTGACCCACAGAATTTTACCAACTGGAACCTAAAATTTATGTAATTCTGATGTGAAAGCAAAATGTATTGAGTCGATTCGACAAGAATAGAGGCTGGACAACAACAATCAAATATATTGATGGAACAATGTGAGTCAGCTTTAAATACACTTGTTTTAGTATCTCTTTCAATAGTGTTGCTTTAATACCTTTTTTCAAAGACATGCAGCCATATAACACAGAATTATAATTCCAGCAGTTAAAACACCTATTGTACATGCATGAACACTGCAGTCAGCTTCTAATCATATAAATAATTAACTACTGTAATGGACCTAAATGTCACTCCGGAACAAGTCCTATTATTGATGAACCAATATCAAATGAACTACGGCCAGGGAGTAATTTGGCATGTAAAGATGCTTGAAATTTAGAAGAAACTTGTACAAACAGGAAAGGGCTTTTGACAGATGCTATCATTAAGATATTTGATACGATTGTAACTGCGAAATTAATTTTGCGACCTCTCTTCTTAGTATTATGACATTGTTCAAAAGCACAGCCTCTTCTTGCTCATTATTGTAAGTTTTATTGATGAGTAAATGTTTTTTATCATTTTTCTTTTTAATGTAAATTTCTGTCTCTTTTGTCTACATGTATTGATTCCTCTTTAGTGCCTTTCTTCTGCAGCCTCATAAAAATTTTGTTGAAATTTCTTTTTGGTGAAGTTTATGAAAAGATGAGTGAATGTGAAAACAAAAAGCGATCACATAGACGCCAAGCAAAGTGCACATACACACACACACACACACACACACACACAGACACACACACACACACACCCTAGGAAGTATTTCTTTTTTTTTACCTGCAGAATGTGTCGAAGGTGTCTTAAAACTGAATGTACCTCTTCCTTCAGTAACCACTGGAATTCTTCTTTCTGGAAGGCACCACAATGCAAAATGGAGAATTTTAATGGAGGAAGTCATGGAAACAGCCTTTGTAAATGTTGATACATTTTGTACAATTCAACAGTGACAACCTAATGCTTTTATTACATATGGTCATGATTGTCAACTGTCCATGATGACAAATATCTATCAGTTTCCTGTCATATTGAGTTGAAGTGTCATCTACGGTAGCATTGAATGTTTCTTTATCAATTGTTGACAAGCCGATAGACTCAACAACATTTGTTGTTACATTCCTATTCAAGACCAAAAGAATTTGTAACAAAGAAAGTAAATTGTCTTTTCGATACAGCTTTGTATTGGTCAAAAGCCTTCTGTCAAGGATGTTGATGATGGCATTAGAAACTTGCATGATTAACATTAACATATTTGTTGAATTTGGAGGACACATTTTCCAACAGTGTATAGGAATTCCCATGGGCACTAACTGTGCTCCCTTACTTGCCGACTTATTTCTGTTCTCATATGAGGCAGAATTTATCCAGAACCTTATCAAGCAGAAAAAGGTCTCTGTAGCTCGTACTTTCAACCTTACATTTAGATACATAGACGATGTTATTTCATTGAATAACTCTGAATTCAGTAAATATCTCGCTATGATTTATCCTCCAGAATTGGAGATTAAAGAGACTACAGAAACGGCCTCTTCTGCTTCATATCTGGACATTTTACTTGAATTTGACTCTAATGGTCACCTTTCTACTAGGCTATATGACAAGAGAGATGATTTCAACTTTAGTATAATTAATTTTCCACACCTCATCAGTAATATTCCACTCTCACCTGCTTATGGGGTATACATTTCCCAGCTTATTCGATATGCAAGAGCATGCAGTTCATATGGTGATTTTGTAGAGAGACATGGCCATCTCTCTTTCAAACTGTTAAATCAAGGTTACACCAGAGCAAGACTTGTCTCTACATTCAAACGCTTTTTTGGCAGGTATCGCAAGCTGGTTGATAAATACGATATCTCTCTTCGACAAATGATCACTGATGGCATCGGTGACATGGGGCCTTAGTTAGTGACCACTACCTATCTGACTTACAGATTGATATATGGCGGGTGCCACATGTGGGGCAGGATGCGCTTACTATTTTCGAAACACCTGACATCACTTCTTGGTCTTCTGGCCAGAGGTCCATATATCTTTCTTTCATGAATATGACTTTGTTTGTGTACCGTCTATTTACTGTCTGTTCTGTGCTGTTTTGTGTCTATGTTTACAACTATTGTCTTACAAATTTTGACCTAGTGTTATTGGATTATGGATTGGTATGATTGCGATTATATTAATAACAGAGACACGGGGCAAAGGTTGCTGCACTTGTAGCATCTTTTTTTATGTCATAAATAAATACAGTAGCATTATTACTGTCAATAGAGATTTCATATTGTTCTTAAGTTATGTCATTTTTCCAACAACACTGTTGAGTAATAGAAAATCATGTCATAATCTTTGTTGAAAGTTCTGAATCTTGATTAGTAAATGCACTTAATTCTTTGAGGGCTGTACTTTTCCACCAAAATTTTTGTGCAACATTCTACCACTTATTATGATTTTTTCTGTAATACTTTTGATAGTTTTAGCCCAAATGGGCAGTACTTTTCATCGGCTACAGTTTTTGATCAAAATTTTAGGAAAAATCTTAAAAAATTGTTCAAACTGTAAAAAAGGCTGCGGTATTTTCTATATAGGTGACAAAAATTGACTTTGGCACTCACAGGGTTAATCCTTCATCGTTTCCATCGCTGTCATTTGCAACATTGATTTTTGAACATTTCACAAAAGTCATAGCATAACTAGTAAAATTTGTCAACAATCTCATTGTTAGCTTCAACATCTTTCAACCAAACTTTTAAACAACTGATTATCATTAACTGGACCTAACTTCTAAAGGAGAACAAAGGACTGACAAGATGTAAATCGTCAAACTACTGAAGGGACAAGAGGCACTGAACTGACAATATGCCTGCTCTAGAAAAAATATCATACATGTACTCTGACAACTACAGTATTCTATGGAAAACAAATGCTGCATTACAGCAGCACAAACGCATACATCAAGATAAATGCATGAACAGCAATACACACCATTCTATGAATAATTCTGCATGTGGTTTTGTTTGTACCGGGAGTTGTCCCTTATAAATTCTGGATTTCATTTTGAGAGGTAATTTGTGATCACTAATTCCAAACAACCAGAGAGTTTGTATGATGTCATGTTTTCGTTGGACGTTTTTATTGAGTCTGTGCATGGGGGTAAAAAATCCTCTATTGTCTACAGGCAGAGTTAACCTGTGGCCAATATTACTGAAAGGAGACTTTGACCTGCTATTACACTTTTGTTTCTATTCAAGTAACATGCAGTCAGAGCACGGCGTCCCTCCATGATCAGAGGATGGACGTAACAAAGCGGATATTTGCATTTACGCAGTGCACTAATAGTTTGATTTTATGACAATTGTTGCAGCTTTGGACCCCAATCATCTTCTAGATAATCTTCTATGTTCTCTCTTGTTATGGTCACGGAGATAGTCTCGCTTCCACCTCAATACAGTACATTAGCAGGTACCAAATAACGAACATATAAACAATACGTGACAGAAATAACAGCACACGTAAACTTCTATTGTATTGTACTTTGTCGGAGGGCCTCTGTACCACTGTAACTATGGATGTAAGACCACAGGTAAGACAGGCTCTAAAAACCTGCTGCAATCTAAGGTGTCAAGATCCTGCACTGTATTTTTATATGTTATCCTTAGAAGTACTGATTTTGTGATTGTCACTTTCTACGCAGACAGTATCCTGTTGACATCCGTTTAAAGCTACCGACGCTGAACTGTAACAGCTATGTAATGTAGCCTAACAGCTATGTAATGTAGCCTTCACATGGCAACTAAGGTACCATCGCCGACAGCTCCAGAGGTCCAGCTCCGACAGAAATGGTTTTGAACTTCATCCCGTAAAAATGTTGCGCGCTAGTTTTGACACTAAATGACAGGTAGCACTACGTGTACCCATAACGTATGAATGACCCGTCGCGTCGTCTAACTGCTCAACGGACAGACGATAACATCTCTATTGTTGATGTTTTAGGACAGGTGACCAAAACTATGGCTTGGGAACTTCGCGATAGAGAAGTGGTCGTATTACAATGCTAAAGGCCGACGCACAAGTGCAATTTTAAATCCAACCACGCGATATTTACTCACCAATATCGCCAACTCTTCGTCTTCTTCGTCGATGTCCGCCATGTCTGCACAGGACTGAAGTACTCGTGAATGGAACTGTGGGATCGGAAAAGTATATGCACGTAGCTCCGATAGAGGGCAGTCGTGTGAAACAATTTTTGGGCGTTCATCATGATGTTGTTTCAGATTTGCCGAATTGCATTGGAATTTGTCACTTTGAGTCAATCTTGACAAGTATAGCATGCTAGCAAGGTACGCTTACCCATTTTCGGGCACCTGATACCACAACTAAGCAATGGTTCAAGATGACTCCACAATTTTTTATTTGTAGCTTGGAAACGGTAAATTATTCATTTAGGGAGTCGTCATTATTTTACGGCCAAGGGAGGGGGTCGGAGAAATGTGGGGAAAGGGGCTCACACAAAAAATTGAAAGCTAGAAGGTGGTTGTTCAAAATATGGAGAAAAAGAAGGGGTATTACTCAAGTTTCGATGCAAAATGAACAGAAACACCTCTCAGAATGCACCATTTTACACATCAATTTCTCAAAATTTTCGATACGAGACATGAGGGAGGACAACCCCCTGTCCTGCTCTCCCGCTTGTGGTATTCTAGCAGTTTTAGTCAATAAAAATACAAATTTAAAACATCTCTCAGTTTGCACCAGACTGCACCATTTCACACATCAAATTCTCAAAATTTTCGATACGAGACATGAGGGAGGACAACCCCCTGTCCTGCTCTCCCGCTTGTGGTATTCTAGCAGTTTTAGTCAATAAAAATACAAATTTAAAACATCTCTCAGTTTGCACCAGACTGCACCATTTCACACATCAAATTCTCAAAATTTTCCACGCAAGAGGGGGCAACCCTCTTTGACACTTTCCCCTTCAGCCTCCCACGTGTTCTCCCATGTACTATAGAATTCCGCCCTGTCAGATATCTTATTGAAAACCCTGCCATCATATCCATCCGAAGTAAACAATACTATATGGTTGGATACTGGTTATGGCGTGAGCTTTTATATCCGCATTTTGTTGCGACTTTGAATTTCATTTTCTTGGTATCATCTTTTTTCAAAGGTCATGATATAACCGATGATAAAATCTAGTAGGGTACAGAAGGATTTGTAAGGTCTATAATATTGCTGTATTTATGTAAATTTTACAAACAAATGTATTGATATTTAACTTTTCTAAGGGCAAAGGGTTAGCCAGTGTTTGGGAGGGGGTTATTCAAATTCATCATGCTTGGCAGGGGGGGGGGGGTTACTAGTACTCGAAATTTCAGAGTTTGCGATGAAATTCCTCCGATCCCACCAGGCCGTAAATACTAGTAATGACGGCTCCTACCTAGAATGATATTGCTTATTTGACCTGTTTTGAAGTTATATTTCATTAAGTGTTGCAATCACTTTATTATAATTCTAATAATACACCATTATTTGTTTACACATAGTAAAATTCATGGTAGTAAATTTAAATAAGTGGTAGAAGGTAATTATACAAACACTAATATACTCGTCCAATGATCGCACTTGATTTGGTGATGTGTGGAAGGGCAGTAAGGGACTCTCTTAAGGTTGACATCATATTCTACTGTCACCCAACCCTTTACTTTTGTCCCATATATTTTGTTTTTTTGTTTTGATGCGGCCAAGTTTATAGCCCTGCACAGCCATCTATTTTGCATATCTCTGCAGGGAAGCCGGTACCTTCCAGTCTTATTCATCTGTTTCATTTGGTGCAAACAATGCCAAAAGTAATTATAATCAAATAATGACACTTACTTAACACTTCATTGACCCGGGATATGGTAATATTTGCCAAAGTAAGCTTGCATTAGTACCACCATGGAAGCGGCATGCAGAGTTAATTTTACATCCATAACTGAGGTAGAAGCGCAATCTACAGCCCCCTTTCCATGATACAGTATTTAGTCGGTAAACCCTGTCGGTCTTGTATATCCGTACAAATGGATAGGTGCATGGTCCAAGCTAGACTTGGTTCAAGTCTGTGATTTGTGAATGTTTGAGTGGAGTGAACGCAATGATTTGTATTCTGCTTTCATGTGAAACGCGCGTGAGTGGACGCGATGAGTGGAGTGAACGCTATACAGCGGAGTTTCACCCGGAACAAGTGAATCCGGCAGAAACTAACTCACTACTGCGCAGACTCAAACGTGATGCATTCAATCGCTGGGAAAACCTGGCGTGAGCTGCCAAATTCCTTATAGGTTTGTACGAAATAGGAGAGACACAAGAGAAACTATCATAAATGCTTTTATTTTTTTAAAATTCACCGACTTGAACCAAGTCTAGGTCCAAGCGAACAAGACATTGATTTATTAATAATGATAAATACTTATTGAGTATTAAACAAAAACTGTATCATTGCGAGCCATTTCTTGAGGGTCTATGGTACCCCTCACTATAATTAAGGTAGTATGCACCTCGAAAGTGAAAGATAAACTTTTGGCTCAAACTTTCCTGAATGAAATTTTCAACCATTCTCTTTACAAATTTGCAATAAAAATCCAACATAATACCCAACATTTTGCGATATTTCAAATTCAAAATGGCCGCAATTCCTGTGATAACTCTAGGGGAAATTAAATTTTGGATTTTCATGAAAGTTTTTCTTTCTCGAAGAGCCCTAAAATGAGCCTCGACACTGAATTGGTAGATCAGAAAAGAATTGTAGAAATTTGAGAGTCCGACTATCTGTACAAAAGTCACTATATGTCACTTGTACACTCTAATTTCGTATTGCAATAATTACCGACTACCAACGAGGAGTATTATAACCCTGACTTAAAATCGTAGTTTTCTTGTGGGTCGTTCACTGGGCAAGGGTAGGTCGTGGTTATTCTAGAAAAACCGTGGGTAGGTATTGCTATAATACGCTGGTGGATACTAGCAAGTTTTTCAGTATTACAGACTGCTTCCGTACACAACTACCGTGTCTAACCCTAATCCGTTTGTCTTGCTGAAATTTCGAGTATTCTTTTTGTCAACACAGCTTGTATGTGTGTAGTGATCATTGTTTATTGTTTACAAATGAATTCTAGTCCGGACTTGAATACAAGTTTCAACAATAACAATGGAGATTATACTCATATAGGCTGTGTAGATATGCTGAATACTTGGCATTAAATTACAGTTCGGGGATTCAATGCAAAAAGTGTAAAGAAACCACAAAACTGAAGTTCTAAAAAAATAGCCAAAAGATACAGCTTATGGAGCTTTAACTTTTCAAGTACCGGGCCGTGTGAAAGTGATTTCGGGTGGTTGTTACTTCATGTTGTGTGATAAAAATGTTTAATATATTGACGGTTACGTTGTTTATCATCACTAATAAATATGTATTAATCGCTAGACCCCCTGAAATGACATGAATAAATCAAAGCGGTATTCGAAGGAGAGAAGAGTAATAATTACCCCTATATATCCAAAAGTATTGATTATCTGTTTCGTGCAAAGAAAAAAAACATTTACACAGGGGTAATGGTAAAAAGTTTTCAACAACGTAATACATATTTGAATTCGAGTATTTCGCAAATTGTTAGAGACAAAAACACTGTCAGATTTGTTTTAAACAGTAAGTACAGTTTATTTAAATATATGAATATAAAAGTTACATGAAGTCAAAGATTAGTCGTCTTAGGGGAAAAAGCAGTTCTTCGTGCTGGCAACGTAGCACGATCCTAAAGATATGGTAATTGTAGTGAGCTCAGCAGTGAAAACACCTAAGCTTTTTCTATAACACGTGACAATTCCGACATTTTATTTTCTATTCCCTGCTTTTCTTCAGAGCAACGAATATTTTCCCCATATCCGCAATGAGGAAAAACTTAAGCAGTCTTGGCAGCGGTAGTTTTCTTATCGTTCGTTGGCAAGGGTAGGTGTGCCAGGAAGTTGTCAGAATCTGGCGGATTCGGTGGCGGCAAATTGATCTCAAATCCGATGGATGTTCTCCGACTATAGTCTGCCTGAAAGACCGAAAGACATCGGCAAAACGAAAGTTAAGGTTCTCAAGCCTCAGCAGTGTCGGGAAAAGTCTTTCGAGGTGATCGTCGGTTATGTTGGAATGAACAGTATCGATTGCGAGGGGCCAAAATGCGATATGCCAGTTGCCTTCGTTTGGTACTTCCCTGGAGCACAGGGATGATACGTATTTGAAGAGTGGAGTCTGGCCGCTTTTACAGAGAGCTTCAGTGTTGGCGCCATACTCGAACAAGATTTTAATATGTGGCCAGACTTTGTGCTTTGCTGCCACATGAAGGGGTGTCCATCCATCATCATCTTGTACGCTTGGATCCAATCCTCGTTCAAGTAACATTTTCAAACAAGCTGCTCCTGGATCGTCCTTCCCACTTGCAGCCGCCATATGAAGCATGGTCCTATTACCGTTCGATTTCAAATGGATGTTCACACCTCGCCGCAGGAGCAGATTTAACGACTGCGCACTTCCCTTCAAGGCGGCCAACATCCCTGGAGTAAGACCGAACACGGCTTCCCGCGTATCCAGTTCTTCAGTTGTATAATGACGGCACAAAATCTCCAAGATTTCAACAGAATCGTATTCTGCAGCTATATGAACTGCAGTTAAGTGATCTGCTTTGTTCATTTGGATCGCCGCATCGTGGCTGCATAGAAGTTCAACGCACTCCAAACACCTTTTCTTCAATGATTCTAAGTAACTTCGATAAAAGTTACTCTCATCGGACCCAAGACCGAGGGAATCACCCGTGAAGTCTCGGATGACTAAAGTTGGCCAAGTCATGACACAGACGTGCAGAGGGTTCCTCCCTTGGTCATCGTATAAGTTCGGATCAGCGCCGAAGTTCAGAAGTAGCTGCATTATTTCAGGTCTGCGATAGAGGGCGGCAATGTGGAGAATTCTAATATTTCTATCTTTGCAGAATATACCGCTGTCGTTCTGATCCGAACATTTACAGAAAGTACAGCGACCATGGATATAATACCCCGGATTGTTGATCGCAAAACCGGATTTCAGAACTTCTTCACACACCGTTATGTTGTCCGTAATGATGGCATCGTGAAATATCTGCCACTTGACGTCTTCTTTGTACCTGCCCAACTTTTTCGCCAACGATCTCGAGAAATCGTACGATCGACGCCTACTTGGGTGCAGGCACCCCATGTCATTATCGTAAATCTCGCTATGTTGACAGAACTTTTTGAGGGATGCATCTGTCTCATTTGCGTATTTATTTCCATTATGTGTTATGGAACGTACGACGCAGGCGCAAATCATACTCATGGAATATCGTGCAAATCTCGAGAGTCGATCGCGGGAACACGAGAGCGTCGACCTCTCTCTCTCTCTCTCTCTCTCTCTCTCTCTCTCTCTCTCTCTCTCTCTCTCTCTCTCTCTCTCTCTCTCTGCCGTGGATAGTTAAAATACGCACATGGCAAACAAAGTCATTGCATTTAGGAGGAGAGAGTTTAGCTCTCTTCCGATCATGTTGATTAAAGTTGCACTCAATATTTGCCAAGCCGTGGAAACGGCTGGTATATATGTGTTCCACATATGCCTAATCAACAAATTAAATGTTTATTGTCAAAGCCTCACTAGCTGTATCTTTTAGCATTGTTTTTATGATTTTACTTTCAAGCTAAAATAAGTTTCTGAGAATGTACTAATTTAGGTGTGTATGTACGTATTATTAACTACCCTGTGGAACTGTATTATGCAATTTTGAACAATAAGTTACAATGCGATTCAGCGTTTGCCCAAACATTAAATTGCAGCCCCATTCGAAAAGGCAAAAACCATGGATACAGTGCACATCTGCACTAAAATCTTTACATAAACTGCACAGAGTAGTCCAATGAAATGCATAGGGATGAACGTTTTCAACTCTGTATGTTCTGTTTCATTTGTAATATTACCAATTTTGGAAAATTGTAATGTGGGAAATCAAAATGACCATTAAAATTTGAATTTACTTGTCAAATGTTTCACAAAGAAATTTCCTAATGTAGTAAAAACCCATATTCCTCCATAGAATTCAGGGAAAAGCAGGTGAGAATAGGAGGATATTTTGAAGTCAACAAATTTCAAGAGTTACTGCTAGTGGGGCTGATATGATTTGCGGCTTTAATGTTGCAAACACCTAGTACCTTATTATTTAGGGAAGGGGCTTTGAAGTCAAACGAAAAGAAAGGAATGATAATACATAAAATGTTATTGTTCACAAAATCAAAAGCTATTAACTGAAGGTTATTAGCCAACGCGGGAATTTAAAAACAGCTGACTGTTCGTCTGCAACCTTGCAGACTACTTGGCTCGATGTAACCTCACTAGTCCCAATCAAAATATTTTTACAGCTTGAGGGAAGAAAAAGGAAGAGGATATACAGTCTGGAATGACAATGAAAACTCAACAACAAAGATCGCATAAACTTTATTTTTAATTTTTTATCACTTGATACTGGGGAAATTTCGTTTTCTTTCATTGGAAATTTCGCCTGCCAAGCGATCCTCCGAACCTGCTCTTCATGGTAAGACTGATTGGCGCCACCAACGGCAAAGTCTCCAAACTCCGGGAAAACAGCATACATATGGTACAGTTCGTGGCCAACAAAAATTGTTTTTGACGCAATTTTGAGTCCAAGTCGAAACTACGAAAACTTGGCTGCACGATGTTCTTTGTGGACGTTTTTCGCTTTTTTGCCATATTTAAGGAGAAATGTACACTGAAAATCATTCGGTTTTGGAATACATAAGCTTATACCGTGTTTTCAAATATTAAACTTAAGTTGTTAATGTCCATGCAATAAAATGGTATAACAGTTACTGTACACTCCTTACGAGGAAAATCTATATCAAGAGTTTTTTTTCACAAAACTACGTATACAGTTTACGCGGAATGATCTTGACTGATGACAAAATTACCGTTATTCAAGAAATGGAACAAATCAGTCCTTGATAAAACTATTTGAATCTGACAATCTTCTCAAACTGATATCATTTCCCCCTCGCATCTTGGCATGCAAATTTCGCCCAAAGTAGAAGATGAGGTCCAATACAACGATCACAGCGACGACGATGGCTAGCATGGAGGTAATGGTCAAGTATGGCACCTGACGACGAACCTCTTCCGCCGACATGCCTCCCTTTTGTTGAACTGCTGGGGTCGCTGTTGGTGTCGACTGGGTTGTGGCTACCGTTGTGGTCCTAGCCTCGTCAGTGCTCGCTTGGAGGGTTGTCAACGGGGTGGAGGACTCATGTCGGGTGCTTGATTGCGTTGTTGTGGTTTCTACTAGCACTGCAGGCGTCGGCGCAGTAGTTCTTCCCGAAGTCGTTGATGGCATCGTTGTTTGCAGAGAAGTCGTTGGTAGCGACGTCGTCTCTTGTGGAGTGACTGTCGTTTTGTATGGTGTAGTTGTATCCAGCAGTGTTGTCGTGGGAAAAGTCGTTGATATCGTTGTTGTCGGCGCAGGAGTGGTGACACCTGATGTTGTGAACGAAACAATTTAAATTAAAGTTTGGATTGTTTTGTGATTTTTCACTTAACTTTTCTAATTTATTTTTATAGATTCATTTATTATTTATCATGCCTTAAATCATTATGAATGTAAAGAAGATACTATTCCTCAATTTGCCTATGTACCATGGGTGATAAAAACACGCGCATAGCCATAGCCATAGCAAACAAAATCTAAATGAGACTGCGTATCATGCATTATGCAGGTTAAAGGTATACAGTCACCTGTAATCTAAGTATGCCCATATATGATCAAAGGGGCGTTCCTTGGTATTCAAAATGCCCATATGGGGGCGCTGTTTTTTAAAAGCGGCCACCCGCTTAAAATCTGTGATTGGTTAGATTTTCTCTTTCCATGGTAACTGTGGCAAAATTGGAACAGGTGACACGCCTTTAAAGATCGCCTTTAAAGATTGCAGCCGTCGCGGGAACGCAATGCGGAGTGGCTTTCGCGTTCCGTACGCGTAACGGTTTGCACAGATTGGGATTAAGACGTGCTGACGCACACACCCAACTCAAACAGTCGCATTGACTTGATAATTTTGCTCTGGTATAAGGTTAATAGAACACAGTGATAAAAATTGAAACACTGAAATATTAATTTATGTTTGAATAACCAAGCCATGATTTTAAAACAAAACGACGAAGTTGATTTCAAAATCCTGAACCTTTTCAGCATAGCAGTGCGTATATGCTATGTCTGCCGTCGTCTGTGACTTCACTGTTGATGGTCTTTGAAAAATGAATGTAATCTGTATCTCACACTTTCTCAGTGCTGCAAAGATTTGCATTATAATTTCTTTTGTTCAAATCTCCCTGCTAAGTTCTGACCCTGTGACGGCTGCTGGTGGTAAGAATTCGAGATATGGGCTAAATGCTTTGTTTTGTTTTGTGTTTAGACAGTTACTCGTAGCTTGCCTTAAGGAGTTATCGTCAGTGCTTCTGATCGCATCTCCTTCCAACCTACATAACATCAACAGTAAAAGTTTCTGTCAACTGAATATATGATGTAAAATAAGGACTTCAAGGTTTAACTTATTACTTATAGGTAACAATAAAATTAATTTAAACGTAGGGATCACAAACAAAACAGTAAGCCTGCGTTATATTTTGGCTCTTGAATTTATTGTTCGCGAGCAATTGCAATTTCCTACTTCAACAATAACATAAAAATTGTGAGGATATTTCACTCAAGTCAAGATGAAATTACTTTCACTTATGTAGGACTCGCTTCAGAAAAAAAAAAAACGCTTACAGCAAGGGGAGCTGAGGGAATCTAGTCACTTAGAAAGTAAGGAACCAAAGAGATTCCCGTTGCTTTGAATAAGTTACCTACAATAACAATAACAATATTCTCTGTTTGACGTCATCGTATACTAGTGTTTTTCGCGGAGCCGTACAACTTCAAGCCAAAATGGGATTATATATAAATAACAACTAGTTAAAATGCATCATCAAATTTTATGCGATTTGGTACGTAAACAGTAAGCAGTGAACAAAACTGGGAAAAGTAGTTCCGATAACATGAACCTAATTTCCCTCCACGGCCCTTCACTTAGAAGATCCAAATAATAACGCCAGCGGGAGAAAGCGTCTAAATTCGATCGTTGAATTTTGCAGCAGGTAAAAAATCGGACGCGGGATCTAGAGAAACCATTGTATACTGGGGCTTCTTCATCGACGCCACCCGTCCAACGACATTGTGTGAACAACATGGCAGCCTGTCCTGCATTGAACGACATACACTCAAAGGCGTGTATAAGGTAGAAAGCGCCGCTGGAACAGAAATTCGGACTCTCATATTTTATCCATACTTATCTTGTTTACCACTTGTGGGGATTCGATTAAAGGCTATCGGTAAAAGAAAAATTTTCATCCATCCGAAAATCGAAAATCTTATTTTTATCCAGAGAGTTAACACAGTGATGGCATCCGTTTTAAATTTCAGTATCAAGAAATCTTGGGTAATTTGTTTCTCTCGTACCAAAGTTTGCACCGTGACACCTTATTTTTATACTTGATCTGGTAAGAAAACGGGTGAAAGTTTCATGCAGGATAGGAAAGTTTGAGCAAATGTTCACTTTTGAGGCACCTACTACCTTAAATGAATTCCATCATGGCATTGAAAAGTACACTTGGCCTCGTGAATTACGACGTGAAAAGTTTGCTTTCGTCCATATTATGGACCGGGAGGGGTACATTATTGCTATTATATTATAGTTTTGCCAATGCCAGTAAATCTGTAGATGTACAAAACATCTTGGGCCCGTGACAATGCTGGATAATCGGAAACATTATCAGTAAAGTTCTGAGGCTATGACGTCATAAAATCCACTGGTATTGACAGAGCTATAATATAATATGTGTTAACCAGAATTTGTGACATCTACAACAGTGTATCTGTGCACACCTTATTTATTTTTGAATAGTTTATTGTCAGAATAACTCATATTGCGTCACCGAGATTCTTTTGCTTGACTATCAAATGCAATAATTATGCAATCAAATGACTCGTGATTCATAAAGGGTGAGTATTCAGAGAGAGTGGTGGACACACATGAGTGCTTATTCATCATGACAAAGGAAGGGTATGGTTTATTTCCGTATGCGGAATGGTATTAGAAAGTTTTTAAAGTCTCACTTATTGACTATATTTGTAAACAAGCAAACAAACAAACAAAACACTGTTCTTTATTGACAAATATGAACACAAATACAGCTCTTGGTTCTTTATTGTATGTGGAAATATTCATACGTTAAAAATAAACAAACACGCATAAACAAATAAACAAACAAACAAGGAGCCTGAGTCCCCTATGATCTAACCTAACAATCTAGGTTGAAATTCAGCGCAGTCGGTAGCTTACTAATAGTCGCGCCAGCGGCTTACTGACTACGCATGCGCGTATTCATAATATACTATGCGAGTAACCGGAAGTGTACCCTTCTTTCATGGGCGCCGCCATGTTTTTTTGAGTGCTCGTAAATAAACAAATTCGAAACGTGCTCTCTATTATTTTATAACATGCCATTAATAAAATATCTTTTTTATTAGCGAGTAATTATTATTATCCACCCTGTCGCCGATACAAAATTTCTTATCACGCCTAAAAATCAAAAGAAGAGAGAAAACTGTCGTGCATATGAACGAAACATTCGCAAAGAATGCTGGGATTGAATCTTAGAAAGGCGCCCTCTGTGTCAATAACTATGTGCAAAATGTACCCGTTTTTAGAAGTAACGCTGGTTTCCAGCTTACAATATCGGAAGTTTGGCGGTACAGTTACTATTGCAAAGTTAATGATGGCACAATACGTCCCTTGTTAAACACAATAGATAGTAATCATGGTAAAAATTGCAAATTTATCTCAAACTTTTTTACACATAACAGAAAATCTATACCTACAGTACAGGGTCTGACATCGTGCACGTGAACTGTCATCAGAGGGTAAACCGGTCATACTTGTACAAACGTATATAGAAAGTAACAATTAATTCTATTTTATCCTTTATGATTACTAATCATGAATCGATACAAATAGCATTTTTAATCTCAACACCTGGCGCGACACCAAGGGCTGAGCCCTATATAATATTAACATAATTGTTTGACAGGTGCAAACTATGATGTATTCGCTTTGTTGAACCCCAAGACGCTCTCCATTCGGTACGCTCATTAGCACACATTTCTGGTAAATGTAAAAAAATCACGTCATCGTTTTCTCCGCTTGACGTATTTCAAGAGTGAAGGTATAGCATCCACCATTGATGCGCTCTTTCGGTCTATTTCGAAATGCCGACCAATATAGCGGATTTCTCGGTGAAAATAACGGCTAAAGACAGCGACTCTGCTGATATAGTGAGTTACTATTGTTTGATTGAAGCTGTACACTTTTAAAGTAAATTTATGTATTTGACAACGTTAACAGTGACAAAAAAGTATGCAAAGATAGCAATACCTGGATATCGGCATATATATTCATAGTCATTCCCGCAGCTGACGCTGTCCCATTTGAAGTTCTCGGATCTTCTCATGATAGCGCACTCTTTGGAACCGCTTTCACTTTCACTCTTCCAGTTAGTGTAACCTGTTTCTACCAGGATGGAGTTGTCGACCCACGTGTAGATGCCATCATCGTCGGGATCTCGGAAACCGAGCCAGTAATCATAATGTTCGTCGATGATACTTCGTAAAAAATTCTCGTCTTCTACTTTCCGTATCACTGGCAGATCACCATTCGGGTGATGCACTCGGCATTCATCTCTGGCTTCATGATATTCCTTGTCTTTCGAAACAAAAATTTCATAGCAGTCGCCTTCATAAAGGTGTTGATCTGGAGGGCACGCTATGAAAAAATGACATAATAGCTTAAAAGAACAGGCAGTAAAATAGCCTGTCGACAGACCCTTGTACCTTAAGTTTCTTTCTATTATTGGTATAGTTTCTCGAACATAAGGGGTTGGGCTGGGGTGGGGGCTTCAGTTACGAATATGGCGCAAACGGCTGTCGACAGTCGAGCAACAGAAGCGAGAAGCTGTTGGCAACTGACGCTTTGTGCAGTGTAGATGAAATTATTCCATTATCTTGCATGTTCAATGAAAGTAGAGTGTCGTCCGAATCTTGCTACTTTCTTAAAACTTTGAAAACGACTCCATGACAGAAGCTTTCTGAAAAAAAAACCAAATAACAGTTTCTCTCTCTCTCTCTCTCTCTCTCTCTCTCTCTCTCTCTCTCTCTCCGCACTAGACATCCCACGAAGCAATGACTTAACGCATGCAGCATCCTAAGTTTTAACTTGAAGGGTAACTTTACAACGTGCATCGTATTCGTACCTTCCACTATAGAAACCAGGAGACATAACATCAATAAAACTGCGGGTTTCAACGTAGTCACCGACCTACACAGGCACAAAGAACGTGATCCATCCCGACTGCACAGATTGGCTCCTGATAACTTGTCAAACGCCATCCGGTGATTTCTGTCGAATCGGAGTGCAAATGACCGATTTGTAAGCTAGAGTGCGTCTCAGCGATTGTACACACTGACAAGCAGCACAGTTTTCTTATATAAGTCTTAGCATATGACTATATTGAAGTTTATAGCGACATTGATTCACAGTATTGACTTCTCTGAACAATACATATCCGTTGCCTTTAGGGTTTTCATTATCAAACAAGCGAGGCGGTAAGTCGATGTTCCATGTCACATTTCTCGGGTAACATACAGTTGCTATCACTACAGTGTGACCTTGTATACATGTATACTCATTACAGTCGTCGATATCGCTGTGGCGAGGGCGTCTGAACACACATGTCCAAAACATTAAAAAGGACATATCCTTGTATTTTTACGAAGAATGGACGGCTTTCACGATTATGTAAAATTTACAAAATGAGAGACTATTTGTGTTAGACAATTCAGGGTTGGTTAAAGTCTATTTTATGTTTGCACTCAAATTGTTGACTTAGTGCACTGTTATCCATAAAAAATATAAATAAATACAATACCACGAACTAAAACCTCTAATTTAATGTGAACACGACACCTCTTCACCATACAAACGTTAACTTCAGTAACTATTTGGAAATCCATCTGTGTTGGAAACGGTTAAATATAAAAACTTACCTTTAGATCTGATCACACCACTTTTTGCCGTCTATGGCCACCGCGCGCGACATTTTCCATGACAACGCATCAACCATCAGCAGACTGACCCGATCTATATATCGTGACCTTTCGTACAGGTGGCAGCAAAGTTGAGTCATACTAGACTCATTTTTAGCTCACGTGTGTAAACACGTGGGCTATTGTCATAGCGATGTCTGTCTGTCTGTCCGTGTGTGTGTGTGTGTGTGTGTGTGTGTGTGTGTGTGTGTGTGTGTGTGTCTGTCTGTCTGTCTGTTTACACGATAACTGAAAAACGCCTGAACGGATTCAAGTCAGATTTGGTACACAGGTACCATGTGCTACTTGCAAGAACTGATTAGATTTTGGTTAGTGTGGCTTGCATATTAATGAAGTCATGCAATATCGTTTTTTTTCCATACAATGGTTTCCCTATGGAGACGGTAATGACAGTGTAGACATATATCAAGAAATACTGCACAAAATTTCATGAAACTTTTCACAGATGACAATCTAAGAACATTATGATGATACTGTGAGTGTCATGTCAATTATCTTCTCATTTGCATATTTAATGAACTTTTGTTATTAGTGAGATAACTCTGAAATTCCTGCACCAAACTTGATGATACTTGCAAAAAATATTGATCTGATGTATATCTAATTATACTTCGAAGCATTAGGCAGTGTCAAGTTAATAAATAGCTCATTTGCATATTTTATGAAGGTTTGTAATTAGTCATATAACTCCGATATAACTTCACCAAATCTGATGAAATCTGCTGCAGATACTGATCCGACTGATATCTAACTGTAGTACCATTAGTAGAAAACGCAACCCCATTACTTATACTTATTCAATGCGTGGTGTTTCCCCAGAAAAAGTTGACAGCATCCGTGATCTTGGAGTCGAAGTTTCTTCAAATATGTCTTGGGATAAGCATATCAATATATCTGTTACAAAAGCAAACCGCATGCTGGGACTGATTAAACGTACATGTGGCCACACCTGTTCCACTAAAATGAAACTCCAACTGTATTTATCCCTTGTCCGTAGTATTCTTGATTATTCATCCCAGTCATGGGCTGTCACGACTAAGCAATCAATGCTTCATCTTGAAGGTGTCCAAAGGAGAGCCACAAAATATAATCTTGGATATCCCCAGGAGATGGATTACAAAGAGCGTATGATTAAATTGAATTTGCTCCCATTGAGCTACAGGAGAGAATTAAATGACTGTGTCTTTTTAGCTAAATGTTTTACTGGTATGTATGACGTAAATTTAAGCCAGTTTGTCACATTTAAATATCCTGATGACACTTCCATGAAGATGCCACTTTTTAAAACTGAATGTTTTCGTTACTCGTTTTTTAACAGAGCTTTTTACTCGAGTAGTGTTATGCCCTTTCATGGCAAATCTTCAACAAGTGTTAGGTCATACAAGTCTATGTTATTAAAACATTACACGGGTTTGTTAAACAATAATTTTTATCCTGATAACACTTGTACTTGGGTGGGAAAGTGCCACTGTAAAAATTGCCGTCTCTGTTAATTTATCTGTTTTGTTTTGTTCTGTTTTGAATTTTTATTGTATTTTTTTATGATTGTTTTATTCTGCGTTTGTCTTTTCTATTTTTAATTTTGTTTGTGTAACTTGTTAAATGTGTGCTTTTGGGGAGGGTTGCTTTTGTATAGGTGTTAGTCACCTGTGCGACTCATCCTGACTTTATGTCAAAGCTGAATAAATAAATAAAAATAAATAAATAAGTAGTGTAAAGCATTTAGTAGTGTTATATTAATTAAGGGTTCATTTACATATTTAATGAACTTTGTAATTAGGTATATAACTCTGAAATTACGGCACCAAAGTCAGTGAAATTGGGTACAGATATTGTTTTGATAAATATCTAATTGTACTGAGAAGCATTTGGCAGTGTCAAGTTAACAAATAGGTCATTTGCATATTTTATGAAGTTTAGTAATTAGTGATATAACTCCAAAATAACTGCACCAAATGTGCTGAAATCTGCTGCAGATACTGATCCAACAGATATCTAATTGTTGTGTAGAGCATTTAGTTGTGTAAAGTTAATTAAGGGTTCATTTGCATATTTTATGAACTTTGTAATTAGTGATACACTCCAAAATTAAAGCATTAAATTTGATGAAACTAGCTACAGATGTTGATCTGATAAATATCCAATTGTACTGAGAAGCATTGAGCAGTGTCAAGTTAATAATTAGCTCATTTGCATATTCCATGAAGTCTTATAATTAGTCATATAACTCCGAAATAACTGCATCAAATTTGATGAAACTGCTGCACATACTGGTACGACAGATATCTAACTGTGTTGTAAAGCATTTAGTAGTATAAAGTTAATTAAGGGTTCATTTGCATATTTAATAAACTTTGTAATTAGGTATATAACTCTGAAATTTCGGCACTAAAATTTTGTGAAACGTGCTACAGATATTGATTTGATAAATATTTAATTGTGCTATGAATGAATCATTGAACAGTGTCAAGTTAATGTAGGGTTTATTTGCATATTTAATGAACTTTGTCATAAGTGACATTACTCTAAAATTACAGCATTAAATTAAATAAAACGTGCTACAAATGTTGATCTGATGGATATCTAATTGTCCCATAAAGCATTGAGCAGTGTCAAGTTAATTGACAGCTCATTTGCATATAAAATAAAGTTTTGTAATTAGTGATTAAACTCTGAGAGTACTGTGCAAAGTTTAAAAAAACCTGCTACATATAGTGATAACATATATCTCATTGTTCTGTGAAGCGCACTACTATTAATGAACCTGTTGTAAAACATGTGAGCATATTCAGTTCATATCTGGTTCATTTATACTGGAAGACTTCTCAAACCGGGATGTCGGTAAATTTTGGGTAATTTGTTTCTCTCGTTCCAAAATTTGCACGGTGACCCCCCCCCCCCAATTTTTATTCTTGATTTTTAAAGAGAATGGTTGAAAGATTCCGTAAGGAAAGTTTGAGCAAATGTGTAAGTTTTTCACTTTCGAGGCGCGTTCTACCTTAAATGAGAAACTATTTCTCAAAAGTGCGTCGTCCCCTCCCCTGCTCAGGTTACGTACGTGAAAGTCTGCTATATTACATTTTTAGATTGATGCCGTCGTTTGCAATAAACTAAATGTTGACGTCAGTTTGTAATTTCCGCCTGAGCAAATTAAAGAGCAAATATCGCAAATATGGAAAGTGTTGACAACATATAGAATTAGTTCACGCGATCGTTCGTCTCCAGTCATCGATGTTCCGCCAAGTTTGACAACAAACCTGATTGGAACTAATTTGGGATAATTGGATCTTTATATTTTTCAAATGTCCCAAAAGTAATAGGTACCTTATAGCTGAATGTTGCGATATTACAAAGTGCTCATAAAGACAAGTGTATAACTTTAAAAGAAAAACAGATGAGCTTACATTTGCATTTTAAATCGAAAATACTTCTTTCACCATCCAACTATCCCAAATTAGTTCCAATCGTGTTAACGATTCATTCTTCAAGTTGGTAATTTTTTCAGTCACTCTTATTGCGTGAAATAAGGCGAATGTCGCAAAATGTTGTATATTTTGGAACTATGACAGTTTGATATAATTTTTTTTCACGACACTGTGATGTAATGAAGTATAATGCCATTCTCGTGTTAGAAAGTATGCGACCATGCATATATATACAGCACAAAGTGCTGTCAGAATAATTTTTAATACTTGCATTCTAATTCTAAAAAACGAAAAAGCAACAAGTAATTTTCAGTATATTTAGACAAGCGAAGCCAAACATTGTCGAACTTGCTATATCGAAACTGCACCCGGTTTCACTATACTATGTGAATTGGACTCCAGGATGAGTTCAACCACCACGACTACGTGGAAGACATGACTTGGAATTTACCTACATTCCGGTGTGCAGCTGGTATATCCAGGCTACCGTACATCAGCGAACAGTCCACTAGTACAGAAATTTGCGAGAAATTTGCGAGAAATGGACACTTTCTCGCTTTATTGCGAGATGTAAGCGAGAATACATACTTTCTCGCGATCAAGCTGTGAGAACTGTGCTTTCTCGCTCTGCATCTGCGAGAAAATGAATTCTCGCAATCAATCAGCGAGAACTATGTTTTCTCGCTCTGCATCCGCGAGAAATTAAATTCTCGCAATCAACCAGCGATAAATTAGTCTTCTCGCTCAGCATCTGTGAGAAATTGGTTGTTCCCAATCAGCCAGTGAGAAATTACTTTTTCTACATTGAAAGACATGGTTTATTTTTGTGAAATGCTTAGGCCTACACAGATAAATTCAATTTCTTGCAGATGCAGAGCGAGAAAACTAAATTCTCGCAGAGTGATTGCGAGAATTCACTTTCTCGCAGATTCAGAGCGAGAAAACAAAGTTCTCGCCAGCTGATTGCGAGAAAATTAAATTCTCGCGAACAGATTGCGAGAAAGTGTGTATTCTCGCTTACTTCACGCAAAAAAACCCATAAATTAAAGTGTCCATTTTTCGCAAATTTCTCTCAAATTTCTGTACTAGTGGTTACAACGAAAAGAATGATGAGGCCTCTCATTTCAAGATTTTAAAGAATGCAATGTTCAAGTGTCGTCAGAACAACATGTATATTCCATTGCTTGTACGAAACTCCAGCGTAGGTGTTTGAGGAGACGAAACATCGCTTTAAATGCAGCCAAACATGCCCCCTTTTCGTCATTTGATATGCTGTTAATGCAGTTTCTTATTTGCAACATCGTTGTAATTCTCAGCGACAAGAAAGCACCAAGAGTGTGGCCTATGCTACATGTATTCATTGTTCAAAATGCTCAAGTAGTTCGATGTAACGTGAGGAAAGCAAAGTGTTGTTCAAGATTGCTTCTCTATGTTAAGTGTTATCCAAGGAGATTTTGCAATTTAAAGTGAAAATTATGTCGTTATACCTCCTTATATATGAGGAATGCCACACAAATTCCAGTCGTTAACACCCTGGCTCATTGATGAAGAACAAGTCATCGTTGATGACACAGTCCCCACTTGTTAATGCGTCCTTTAATTACAAGTCCTTGGAGAGGATAGAGTCCTCTTCATTAATTAGGTCTGTGATTAAAAATACTATGATACAGATGGGGCTTAATGGCCGAGAATGAGTTGCATGGTGGTGAAAATATACAACCAGTGTAGGCCGCCATCCTAATTACAAGAGGTCATTAAATGAGTCAATTAGTAATTAATCGACAGGATGTTGCCAAACATTTTTGCATCCTATCACAACACTGATAGATTATCGCCGGTACCATATTTTATAAAGTTTGATGCAGTGCTTCTGGACATTAATCCTAAAAACAAATGTTCATCATGTAAATGCAAATTGGCAATTTATTTAAATGATACTGCTGAGTGTCATTGAATTGTATTTACAACACTATGAGATCAACATCTGTACCAATTTTCATCAAATTTGATGCAGTATTTCTTGACATATCAGCCTAATTACGAAAATTCAATAATTGACATGATACTGCTAAATGTCGTGAAACAAATTGATGTGCATATGTATGACGTAGGTCAATGTCCTTGTACCAACTTTGAACAATATTAGTGGAAATATGTCTAGTAAGTTACGGCTCTGTACATGAAAAGAACGTAACTAAATTGCCACCAGGCAGCCATATTGCATCGGATTGTGAAACCAATAGAAATGCATATCTATTACATAATATGACAATACATAACTGTCATTGTATCAACTTTGATAGATGTCTGCATTATGGCTGCAGACATGAAAAACTCGTAACATAATGGCCGCCACGCAGCCATTGTATTTGATCTCACTGTAAAAAAATTGAAGTGCATAAATATGTATGACATAGGTCAATGTCCTTGTAGATAGATTTATTGTATTTCTAGGTCTCCGGCCCCTATACAAGGGAGTTACATTCCAGATGAAATAATTACAAATGAACAAATAATTATGGAAAACAAGCGCCAATATGCCAGGAACAAAACAATATTAATTTACATAACATATCACTTCTTTACGAAAATGAAAAGCCTTATAAATATAGGTGTATAATTGACATAATAATTCTTTATCAGATGTATGTAATAGGCGATAAAATTTACAAAGATTAGGATGTATAACAAAGTCACTGGAAGATATCTTATTCGTAAATCTGTGTAAGCAGGGCATTCAAATAAAAATGATATTCATCTTCAACCTTGTTTGATTGACAAATTTTACAAAATCTGACACTACATTGAGTACCACTTCGTCTGCCTTCTTCGACACTTAATGGCAGACATGAACAACGAAAACATGCAAAGATTTGACGGAATTTGATATTACAATTCATAAACAAATATTTTTTAGGTTTTAAAGCACTCTTAAAACAAGTATACGAACGCATTTTTTGTTTTCTATTCAAATTTGCCCACCATTGCTGTTTAGCAACATCTTGGACTCTGGTAAAAAATTCATGCAAAAACTTTTCCTTGTTCCCCACTTCCTGGGCTAGCCATACATATCCAAAACCGTATGAATACAAAATATGTTTTATTGAAGTTGCCCAGTTCTGCTTGCCAAGAGAGTTTAAATTAAAAAGCATGACGTAAGCTTGGCGTGGCAACCTAGTTGGTGGCAGTTCAGTTAACTTACGCCAAAATTTCACACAGCGTTGCAGAGTTCTGACAAAAATGGACAATCTACCACATTCTCCAAGCACTGCTTCATTCGTTGCACTAGAAGGCAGACCCAAAAATATCCTACACCATTTACGTTGTACCTTGTCAGCTTTGTCATAATATTAATATCCCCATATTTCTGACCCATACATTAAAATGGGGAGAATCATTGAATCAAATAACTGAAAATGAATTTTAAAAGGAAAACCATTCAACTTTTTGAAAGAAGCATATAATGCAGTTAACGCTTTGTTGGCTTGGTCAGCAAGTGTCGATACTGCAATTCCCCCAAGTATTTCTAGATGAAAGTAACAAACCTAGATACTTGTAATAACTTACAACATCTAGCATTTGACCGTTTATAAACCACTTTTCAGAACGTGCTCTATGGCCACCTCTGCGAAAAACCATAACTTTGGTCTTGTCAATGTTTACTATCATTTCCCATTGTTTACAGAAAAGACTTAAAACATCAATTAACCTTTGTAGATTTAAAACACTGTCTGCAAAAATGGCAACATCGTCAGCAAATAACAGAGCAAATAAATTACAAATGTCTTGCGTTAACTGAATCCCTAAATTACCAGAATTTACTAGCATGTCGTTCAGTTCTTCAATAAAAAAGGTAAAAAGTATTGGGCTCAACATACAGCCTTGCCTAACCCCCACAGGACAATCAAAATATTGTGATATATAAGACCCTGATTTAACAAAAGACTTGACATTTGAATACATAGAATGTAAGATATAAAACATTTTACCTGATACACCAAGAAGTGACAATTTATACAATAGCAAGGAATGATTCACTCAGACTATCAAAAGAAAAATCTACAAAAAGGCAACAAAATTTTCCACCAGGCCTACCAAGGTATATTTGGGTAATCGCGTGAAGAACAAAAATGTTATCGACAGTGCTGTGGTTCTTACGGAAGCCTGCTTGACAGTCAAACTTTATATTATTGGACTCTGCCCAAATAGATAATCTTTCGTTTAAAATTGATGTGAAATTTTTTCCAAAAATATTACGCAGTGAGATTCCTCTGTAATTGTTAACTACGTTTTTATTCCCTTTTTTGAAAAGAGGGATAATGACACCTATAGCCCAGTCCTCAGGAAAATCTCCTGAATCAAAGATACTATTAAATAAAATGAAAAGGAAAGGAGTACTAACAGCGGATGAGAATTTGAAAAATTCACCCGGGATTCCGTCAACTCCTGGAGATTTAGCAGATTTTAATCTTTTTAAACTTGACACTATTTCATCTTCTGTAATACTATTATTTAGTTCTCCGTCCGCAACTTGAATTTGAGAAGGCGATGAAACTAAATTACTTTTTACATCTTCGACAGTTTCACGAAAAGACTGGTCACTTACATCAGTGCCACTACATTGTACATAAAGGTTTTTAAAATAATCATACCATTCATTTAAACTGATGGCATTTGAAGTATGGCTTTTACGGTCCATACATGTCTTCAAAATATGTCATATGTCTGAAGAACCAGCCTCCTTGAATGCTTGTAACAGAGTCTCCTTAATGGCATCTTGATAGTTTGTCTTTTTAACTCTACAAGTCTCTTTGAAAACTGTCTTTGCTGTCAAATACTCTTTAAGTGAAGAATATGAGATTGTTTCCCGAAAGTCTTTCAACTTATCGTACATATCCTTTTTTTTAAAATAACATGAATCGTCAATCAACCTTGCATTTTACGACTATTTCTGTTACAATCTGAACCTTTCATACCTTCACCTGCAAACTGCAATGCACTGGTAAATTTACGAATAGCTGTATTTACATCAGCTAAGCTAGCAATAGCATCTTTGAAAGAATTTGACGTTTCAACAGAAGTGACATTTTCTAAATACCTAGCTTTGCTATTTTCTGACCAACGGTAACGAACAAGCTTTGCGCATTGACCATCACCTCTCGTGGTAGAAACAATGTCATGTCAAAATAAATCGGCAGACATGATCATGTCATCAACAACGCTGGCTCCCAAAGGTGTTGCACAAGTAAAATTCCCAACACTATCACTGCCAGCCCTGCCATTCAAAAAATGTATGTCCATTCCTTTACATAACTCAATCAATGCTTTGCCAGCAGGTGTAACCACGTCATCCTTTGACCGACGTGGACTGTCAAAAACACTTGGGACATAATTTTCCAATACCGGAATGTGTGATACTGAATCGTCGGTTATATAATCGTCAAGTGTACCTGTTCTGGCGTTGAAATCTCCTGCCAAAATAATATTATTACCGCCACACACATTAACTAGATATTCATCGAATTTAACAATCTCTTCAAAAGAGTTGTCAGGACGTAAATAGCAACAAAAAAGTAACATTTTTATCAGAAGAAAACAAATAATTTTCAAACTGTAGGAAAACACAATTTTCTAAAATGTCAGTTTTACAACTAATAATTTTGTTTGAAATCCACTTTTTGACATATACCGCAACACCGCCGCTGGGACGCCCTTTTTAGAGCGTTTAACAGCAGGATATGAGAATACTTTATAATCAGAAAGAAAATTTACTTATCGTCTTTTACACAAAACGTCTCTAATAAGCAAACAATATCATATTTCGCACACAAGGAAGAAAATTCTGGATTACCAATATTCCTTTAAGTCCTCTGATGTTCCATACCAACAGAGAAAGTGACCTGACATCTTTACAGTGTGGGCCTTGACCACATCCAAATTCAGTGCTTTCTGACATCTGCCCAGTCTCTTCGTTGACACGAAACACGCGTTTACAATGCGCTTCCTTTAGCAAATGCCAAACCAATCATTATGCAAATGAGATACCTGAATAAAGTCAGTTAAATTTGGATCACTTACGCCTGAAAAGTGGAAAAAATGACAGCTATCAAATATTGTTTATGCACGACTTTATTTTTTCATTGTATTTTGGTCCACATGCAGTGTTTACAAATTGCACCATTACACCCAAAAATGACATATTTGTTTTTCATGTATAAAAGAAGCTATTTCATTGCATTTGTAGCATTTTTATGTCTAATCCCATTTGAGTATGAACCCACTTGGATTATTCGCAAAATTACGCTATAAATGTATGATAAAGGTCAAGGGTCAAAATTAGCCAATCCCATCCTGTTTTTAAAAAGCCCTTTCATTGAATTCTATAATTAATTATGCATGCCACAGTCCATAGTTTTCACAACTAATTATAATTAGTTAGCACAACAGACGTAACCGCAGAGGGTGTATGTCGCAATGGCACCACTATGACAGGTTTGCACCCACATGACATGCTCCGTGTGTGCGCGTACTTGCAATGTGATTTTCCAGCCTATGTGTATGTTGTACACGGTACTTTCTACGCGGCAGCTATTAGTCATTTAATAATTCACACAAATTTATCACTTATTGAATGTTTCACTGCAACTTTGGCAGGTAGCCTTTTTTAATGAATTTTACGGAAAGACACGGTGGAATTGAAATCGGAAATTAGGTTTAGCCTGTTCGAGTAATGCCACGTGTAATTTCAAAACGCGTGTACTCATGGCGTGTGAACTATAATAACATTATGAACATTTCAACTGCTCATCTCATTGGAAGAACTTTCCTTACCTAGTCAATATACAACTGGTACATGAAATTGATAGTCACAACTAGCACTTGAGTCGCCAACAATGGCAGTACACCTTCTCAGTTTCGCACTAAGGGACCGTTCAGTTTTTACGGCCGGGAGGGTGGCAAAATCCGGGGGGGGGGGGTCATCCTAATTTTGGAATCCGCGAAGGGGGGGGGGGTCATCGCTTTTTCACTGGTAGGAAAGGGGGGGGTCACCACATTTTCAAAAACATAATACCTACAATAATGTTCACTTTATGCCATGGCCATGATCAACCCTCTTTTCCGGCGGGACGCCTTTGGCGGCCCACTACAATAAATAGACTTTATGTATTACCCATGACCCTCTTGACGGGCAGACGCCTTTGGTGGCCCACTCCTTCATGCAATGGCCATGATCGACCCTATTTACCGGCAGGCCGTCTTTGGCGGCCCACTACGATAAATTGACTTTATGTAATAACCCATGACCGGACGCCTTCAGCGGCCCTGTCCAGTACAGTTTACTTTATGCAATGGCCATGATCGACCCTCTTTACCGGCGGGCCACCTTTGGTGGCCCACTAGAATAAAGTTGACTTTACGTAATGGCTTTACGTAATGGCCCATGACCCTCTTAACCGGAGGGCTGCCTTTGGCGAACCACTCCAATAAAGTTTACTTTATACAATGTCCATGGACATAAGTTGTCTATGGAAATGAAGTTAAAAATTGCCTTACAGTTGTCCTAATTAACAAGTTTGTGCACTGGCATCTCTGCTACACGAATAAAGTGCGCTGTGTACCGGAGTTCAAATCCAAACCGTGTGGGTAAATTTAACATACGGGTTTTTGTTATTTTTCAGCAGGGGAGGCCATCAAATTTTTTCGTCTGACAAAGGGGGGGTCATCTTTTTTTCACGAAAAATGCAGGGGAGGGTCTATATTTTTTTGAACACCGGCGACAAGATTTTGCCGGCCCCCAAGGCCGTAAAAGTGAACGGTCCCGAAGAGCCGTTCTGGTAATCTGATAAGAGAGGTCAATTTTATGTCAGCTTTTATACCTCAACCCTGTAGCGCCCTCAACGTCAGTTAGCATAGCTACTTCCTTTACGACAAGTTTTTCATATTGCAGATAAGCTTTCACGTCTTTATTAGCTCTTCTCTAGGCTGTAGTACAAGTCACCCGTCGAAAATTTGTCGAAAATAGCGGAGCTCAGATATTGAGCATGCTGCTACGTGTCTGCTTACGTAACTCCAATGTCTTGTACCAACTTTGAATAAAATCAGTTGAGACGTGCCTAAGTTATGGCTCTTGACATGATAAAATTGTAACAAAATGGCCGCCATGCGACCATATTGGATCATATCGTGAAACAAATTAATGTACATATGCATGACATCAGTCAATGTACTTGCACAGGGTACTCAGTAGCCATTAATGTTAATAATGAAATATGAAAAATATTATTATTAATAAAGAAATATTAAAAAATATTAAATTATTATTAACATAACAAATATGAAAATATGAAAATTGTATCGTCATCATCATCATCATCATCATCATCATTCAGCATCATTGGCAGTGTTGAATTCTTAACAAAGTTCGCCCGCCTCAACTAAAGTACTCTTCCCAAAGTTCGCCCGCCTCAACTAAAGTAATCTTCCCAAAGTTCGTCCGCCTCAACTAAAGTACTCTTCCTTTATAATAACTATATTATAAAGGAAGAGTACTTTAGTTGAGGCGGGCGAACTTTGGGAAGAGTACTTTAGTTGAATCGGGCGAACTTTGGAAAGAGTACTTTAGTTGAGGCGGGCGAACTTTGTTAAGAATTCAACACTGCCAATGATGCTGAATGATGATGATGATGATGATGATGATGACGATGATTACAATTTTCATATTTTCATATCTGTTTTTATTAATAATAATTTTTAATATTTCTTTATTAACATTAATGGCTACTGAGTACCCTGTGCAGTGAGATATCTGCGTGAACGGACGCACGGACGCACGCACGGACGCACGCACGGGCTGTGTCCGCGGGGGACTAACTAGAAGACTATTTCATAAATAGTCAATATGTATGCACTCAATATGTATGACCAACTGAATGTTTTATTTCCACAGAGATGTCAAAGTTAATCAATATTTTCGGAATACCCAATCATCGACTAGGAATTGACCTGAAAAAAATACTCTGTGTTATCTTGTTTTTTTAAATTTTGTATATGCTTATGATATCTTTTATTCTTAACATTGTAAATCGGTAAAAAATATCGACACACTTCAAAACACAGAACACTGATTTGAGATCTGATGGTTAATGCAGTGGGACATAATATGAAATACATGGCAAAAGTTCATAATATAATAGTATCTGTATATCAAACATTGCTTACAAGTTACCATAGATATTTGATGATTTTCTCTGAACCCTTTCGGTTTCGTTCGATACTTCTGACGCTGGAGGACTAGAAAAACTTTACAGATAGCCCAGGTTATTACCTGTTATGTAAAGCGCCCCCACACAGTGGTATTTTTAAATTCGAAACAATTGAGATTAATTAAACCAATTAAACCGAAACTACTCCTCGGAGTTTGATTGAAATAATGAGAAAAACAGGGCTTAAAGAGGGGGTCCGTCGGAACTGCGCTCACAAGTCGTATGGGACACGACCAATGTTAACACTGCATTTAATGCATTGATGAAAGTTAAAATATGCTTGTCATAATGTACATCGTAAAATTTAAATGTTGCCGCTATGTTCACGTGATGCATCAAGATAACCTTAATAAACTGAATTGTTTGCATATAAAAAAAAGAAATTCGCACAGATGCAGCTCCGACGACCACCTCTCTTTAAAGTACTGGTACAATAACACGTGACTAAAATCTTTCATAACATCCACACAAGTCATTGATCATGACCGTCTATTAATTGGATGTGTGACATTGCTCTCCCCGTAGACAAGATCGCGTTTCTACTCTATAAATTATACAAGCCTCAATTGTGATGAATGTCAAGTTGAAGTAGCGTTCGATCAGACTGCATTGATCTGCAAAATCTGGAGTCAACAGTGTGTACGTGGGCACAATAAAATGCTCATTGTAACGAGGCAAGACTTTAATGTACAGGGTCGATAGCAGTATGCCAAACAAACACTCCAGGCACCATCCAATGAATGTCGATAGATGGCGACTGTTTTCTGTGTGGAAGTTATGATTGCAGACATATGCGTAAATTACAATGTCGAACATAAGAACATAAATAGAAATATTGTACTTAAGTTGTGACAAAAATTGATTAAATTAAACGATTAGGAAAGTTACAACGGAACACCATCAACAGGAGCTTGCTATGAAAATGTGTCGTATGAGAAATAATATTGAATGAAACATTTGAAACGACAGAAACAACAATTTCGGAGATCATGCTTAAAGTGACAGAAGAGAGATAAGTCAAGAGAAAAAAATATCTTGTTCATCGGATTTTTTGGACCAAGATTCAGGAGCGGCGAGCGATTTTTTTATTTTTTGTTAGGCCAAAGGTAACTGCGGTCACTCGGACTTTTTTGCCGGGATGTAGACAAGGCAAAATAATCTTTTCATATTGTAGGCTAACCAGAAATATCTCAGACAAGATACACTGGTATTGGTTATTGAATTCAACACTATATTTCTCAACAAAGATATAGGGAATTTCATATACAGTCGGTGTTCGAGAAAACCCGACGAAGTGTAGAGCGCCACCAGCGGCGGTACTTAAGTATTTGCAATGCAGAATTAGAAGTATGAATTTGCCGAAATCAAAAAAATTCCAAATCGGGCAAAAGCGGCGATTGGGATGAACAATTTTTTTTTCTGGCCTATAGCAGGTAATTTTGATGTATCGTTTGATGTATACTTCCAGATTTCAAACTTAGAAAGCCGCAGTACACGATTGGAACAAATTTGGGATAATTGAGTATTAGTGTAGTAATGTTGGTCTAATCTGCAAATCTAAGCTCATCTTTTATGGATAATTTGTAATGTTACAACTTTCAACTATAGGGCACCTAACACTTTTGATAAACTTGAACAATTAAGAAGATCAAATTCTCACAAATTAGTTCCAATCGTGTTGCAGGTAAAATCTACTCTTGAAGTTTTTGTGAAAAGTCTGACAAGGCATACAGAACAATGGTGTTTGCACATTCCATCATAAAGGTTTTTGAGTTTTACAAGGCAGCAAGCCTTAGGAAGATCAACTGACCAGAGCGACTCAGAAATCCCATCGACAGATTATCGCAAATTACTAGTTGCATGAGATATAAAAACAGGACATATAAGGAGTGTCGTGATATCTGTGCTATTTGAATAAAAGAATTAAATTACAGAAAAATGTAGATATTTTTGTAACACAACCAACGAATTTTGAGTGGGAAAAATTGAGAGAGAGAGAGAGAGAGAGAGAGAGAGAGAGAGAGAGAGAGAGAGAGAGAGAGAGAGAGAGAGAGAGAGAGAGAGAGAGAGAGAGAGAGAGACAGACAGACAGACAGACAGACAGACAGACAGACAGACAGACAGATAGAGACAGACAGACAGACAGACAGAGATAGAGACAAAGACAGAGAGATGACTCTATGTTTTAGATGCATTCCGATGACGACAGTGTGGAAGTAGCGCGAGTTTTTTTAAATGTCTAATAACCCACGATCCTTCTATAAACGGGCCGTGATTCAAAGCGTGTATTGTTTTATTCTTGGTTGAAGTCTAGCAAATTGAATATTTAACAATAAATCAAAACCGACAGATTTTTCTATCTTTTCCTTAAAAACAAGACTGTGACTGTATGATTTTCCGAAAGAGAAAATTGAATTAAATATGTTTTAGACCAATTATTTCCTTCTGGTTTTGGTTTCTTAATGTACATTGTCGCCCAAAAAGGTAGATAAGGTCCAAAACAACTATCACAGCAACGACGATAGCTAATATTGTAGTTATGGTCAGGTATGGCACCTGTCGGCGAACCTCTTCCGATATTCCTCGTTTTCCTTGAAGCAGTGGGGGCGCTATGGATGTCGAGTGCCTTGCTGATATTGAAACCGTCAGGTCAAAAGTGGTTTCTGGCAGAGTTGTTTGCAGATGAAAAAATTCTATCCATGTCGTTGGAGGCGTTGTCGTTCTCGCTACAGTCGTACGGATCGTTGTTGTTGTTCGAATGCTCGTCATTGCCATAGTTTTTTGAACAGTCGTCGAAGACGTCGGTGTTCTGGGATTGGTCGTTGGTGGCGTTGTTGTAGCTGGGGAAGTTGTCTCCGGTAGCCTCATCATGGACGTAGTTGCTTCCATTAATGTAGGAAGTCGTGTTCTAGTGAGCGCAGGAGCCTTCGCACCTAATATCGGGATCAAAAATGTCTCTCTTAAATATGTTAGAGGGCGAGAAGCTTTCAATTTTGATTACCTTTTCACTATTTTTGTTTTTCTTGTTCTTTTCGATCCCCGAAGCATGTTGAGATACACAGTATTCAGCTTGACAAATTAGCCGGTACAAATGTAAACTACATTGTTATTGTAAGAAGGTGAATTCCGGTCAAGACTAAAGCTCATGTGTAAGTAATAATACATCGCATTCTATAGGTGTAGCCGCTGTGTTGACAAACTAAATACTCGGCGTTTCAACATATATACTATGTGAAGTAAAACAGGAACGTTCAATTGAAATGCAAAACAAAAATAGCGAAGAAGTCATAAAAAAGTTATAGCTAATGGCCCTGTAAGGCTTGCATTACATTATCACACATACAACGGTTAACATAACTGGTCCACAAGTCAATTTACGTTTTGATGTTCTGACACATCGCCTCGGCTAGAAGCCAGAGCAAAGGGGCATATTATAAAGACACTAATCACAGAAAGGCCCACATGGAAGAGTTCAGTGTGAGAGAGATGAGCAGGGGTCGAAATGAAGGTAAGATTATAAGTTGAATCGCATGTGAATCGCGTTGCTGATCAAAGGTGTGAGAAGCAGACTGTAATATTCACGTATGTATGTATGTATGTATGTATGTATGTATGTATGTATGTATGTATGTATGTATGTATGTATGTATGTATTGTTATGTAGGTCATCCCCCCCCCACACACACACTCATCATGACCTGAGTTCAATTAGTCTAGAACATTCTCAAGGTCACTGCCCTTAATGACCGCACAACCTTGAATTCAATTAGTCATGTTTGGAATGTTCTGGAAATTTAGTTTGCTGTGTAAGAGAGATAATTTTAGAACAATAATTAGCATGTCAATAAAAGTTCTAGATTGTCCTTATATGCCCTTATGTAAGCACATGTGTATAAAAAGGGACGTGCACAGCTTCCAGTCAGACATTTGGGATTGTGTCTCTTGTGTGTTACTACAAGTCTTTGGAAACTCCAGCAGTAGTCATTCTCAAGACTTTTCAAGACCTTCGCTGCCAACGCTGGATTTATACTGTGGACTTTGTGCAACTTCAAGCCTGCAAGCCAAAGGATTGTTCATTCATCCGACAGATTGTTACAACTCTGAGACTGGAGCTTTGCCGTCCCAGCTGAGATAAGTAGTATGTACACTTTTTAAAGCTTGTACTCTATCCCTGACTTAGCAATTAGTTTTATTTTCGTAATAAATTTTGTTTAAATGTTAACTGCTGAGTTCACCCTTCTGTTAGTTTTCTCTGCACGTAACAGTATGTATGTGTGTATGTATGTATGTATGTATGTATGTATGTATGTATGTATGTATGTATGTATGTATGTATGTATGTATGTATGTATGTATGTATGTGTGTGTACACACACACACGACAACACACCTACACACATATAAATTATATATATATATATATATATATATATATATATATATATATATATACCAAAGTATACTTGCAAGATGCATGAAACATAAGTTATAGATATTATTACTTTGTAACATAAGTATAACTTTATAACTAGTGTTATAGTTGATTATTAAATAGTGTTTCACCATACAAAATACCATGCTTTGATACTGATGGCCTCAATTGAAAACATAAACATACCTGGAAATTTGCAGACATATCCGTTTTGGACATCGCAGTTGATGCTATCCCATCGGGAATCCTCGTTTCCTCGCATAACCGCACAATCTGACCCGCTCTCTTTTTCACTCTGCCAATTGGTGTAACCCGTTTCCCCCAGGGTGGTGTTGTCGACCCACGTGTAGATACCGTCTCCGACCGAGTCCCGGAAACCGAGCCAGTAAGCGTTGTCATCGTCCATAATGCTTTTCAGGAACGCCTCGTCCGTGAGTTTGCGTATTATCGGCAAATCGCCGAATCGCTGGTAGCGTTTGCAGTCGTTTCTTGCGTCCTCGTACGTTTTGTGATCGTCTGCGAAAACTGCATAGCAATCTCCTTCGTATATTTGTTGGTTAGTTGTACAATCTGAAAAAGTAAGTATTCTTTATTTGTACTTTTTTGAAAGGATATTTATTTCGTTTTGCTCCTGGTCTTACCCTATTTGGGTTTTGCATATTTAATTTGGCTTGGTACTTTTATCGTTACAGCTCGATAAAATAATGTTTTTCTTGTACATATACTTTTGTCCATTGTACTTTTGTTCTTTCATTTCATCAGATTTTAACCATGATGACTCAGCAACAAATAAACTGCTAAACCTAAAATGGATGAGCGGATGTTTTTTTCCGTAAGTTTATATCCTTTTAAGACCGGCTTGCGACTCTGAACAAAACGGCTTCCCGTACAATACATGGGATGTCGTCACTCTACCATCAGCTACACATTAACAGTATTGATTTACAAGGCGCGCGTGTTGATATACTTTTAAGCGGGGGTCTTTTGTAAGCTTCATTTAGGACTGGTAACGGTCACAAGAAAAAGAACAGCGAAAATGGCTCAATTTACTATTCTACACAAAGGTATATTGGTAAAAATCGATCGGCCATTCAATTTAAACGTATCCATTTAAAGAAATGTTGCGATTATTAAAATTGCTCTTGCAAAGTATACATTATCTTATTTTATCATTGAAGGCTAGGTAGCTTAGGAGCATTATTCCTCACCGCCCCTTTCAATTTTTGCCCACTTTGTGATTGTTTTCACCCCGCATAAGCCTCAAATTGGACGTAAGTACCTTGCAATGATATTTCCTAGATACCTAATTAATGCGCGTGTTTCCCTAGTAACATGTGTGTAAGTAAAGTTGTTGAAAACATAGACACAGGCAAAGAGCTGTTGACATAAGCCTTTAGGTAAAAACTTAAGGGGTTTTTCTTGGGACCTTACTGGCCAGTACTCTATTCCCAACGCTTATCCTCACTCTCAGGAATACTTAAGTTACTTGTAATAGATAAGAATTGCTATTCGTATTTAGAAATTGTCGCTCTTTCCGAAAAAAATTTTGTCTGTCTCACGATAGAAACTTCGCAATGACTGTCAATTCAATGCGACAAAATTACAAGATAAATTACCCGTTCGTAGAATACAAATTGTTTGTCACCTCTGTTGTTAAACCGAGAGAATTCGAGGAATAATTTTGTTAGTTGTTTGACTTACTGAGACTTTCCCCTAACGAACTGTTTCCAATGTAGGGAAACTGGAAGGCCAGTCATGTTGAACAAGTAAGATGAATACAATTGTAATATGCTTCGAGAAACAAAATGCGCCAGGATCAAAATAATGCGGCCAAAGTCATTTTACATTTGGGATGCTTAGATAAACAAGACTGAGCTTTTCTTTCCAAAACATCTCAAAGTCTCAAAATCGCAGAATCCGATTCTTCTCAAGGAAGCGAAATCTATTAATTTGACCGATTAGTTTTTGGTAATGTCAAGGATGTGTTCAAGATACCATGTATACATCATACAAGTTTTCTAAATATTAGTTTAAGTACCGCTATTTCATTCTTTTCTCTTCAAGATATCATGACACCAAGAGTTGTATTCATGTATTCCTCAGATATGCAGTTTTACTGAATACATTGCGTTTGGCAAAAACAATTCTACCTGTGCAAAACTTGTTGTCTTACATGGAAACACCGTTTTTTTTGAAAATGCTGTTTATTAGGAAGCATATCCTCCCTCCTTGGGGCATGTTTTTCTCCTGATGTTGAAGGCAAAATCAGCGACGCTTTTGTGATTGCTAAAATGAATCAGATGTGCAAAATATGCGAACTGGACTGTGAATTTTGTTTACGCATTAGTGGATTTTATAAACATTATGAATTAAACTCGACACTAGATTTCAATAAGTACTTTGTCCCTTACCTTGTCTGTCGTAGGAACTGCTCATACTGCATGCAAAGCCGACAAGCACTAACTCAAAGATGGAGACACGAATAAAACTTCTGTGGACAGTCGCGGTGCACTCCATCGCTGTCGCTTGAAAATTTTGAATAACATATGCACACGGTTTACCGCATTACTTAACGCTGCCATAGTGTTTGAACTGTTCAGCACACAGGACCGCCTGGTGACCTCTTATTCTCAGTGTGTAAACTTAATCAACATGAAGTATCGATGTAGTGCGATATTAAAAGGAAACACGCGGCTACATGATTGTATTAACTTCCCTGGCCTAATATCCTGAAACACGATCAAGCTATGACCCACGAGAAAAGGTTAAAGGTCATGACGTACTAACCGGCTATTACTATGGTAACTGCAGTTTGGCTAGAACTCGTCCATGAAATATCCCTTTATATTTAAGACCTTGGTGTCGGTGTCGGAAATTTTCACGAGTAACGATATCGTAATATTCTATCTTTGTGCAGTGATGGTTCTTACCTACATGATTATTGTATTGTGCTTTTCTTGTTTAAAACAGCCAATACCATAATTGAAGAATTCTGTTTCATTCGCAGTTTGATGTCAATATGGATATCGACGTGTTACCTCCATTAATATGAACACAGAATTTAAATTATTAGTATAGTGAAATCAAATCAGCGACATTTGAATTGCGAAAACTCATTCAATCTAACACCCTATTGACTTGTGTCTAAGTATCTGAATACTAAGTGTATCAAAGAAGCACAAAGAATTTTCTGAAATCACTAGGTGCAACCACAGAGGAACATAGACAGAGTCGCAACGCCTGCATGCCTTTTGTTCCATGGTCGTCTCGGTAGACTATTGGCTTTTCATATTAAAATGAGCTTCAAAGGTGTTAAACTTTTTGGAGGCTTTGTTTGTTGTTGATAATTACACGGGATTATGCGAAAAATACGACGAGATGGCATCGTACTGCCAGTCGCGTAGCAACCATAATTACTTTGTGAGCTCTCAGGCCAGAAACACTGCTTCACGCCAATCAAAACATAACACGCCAGCAGTTTCATAAACATGTCCTTCCTTGACGCACGTGTAAAAGACGGTATGACTGACCGTAAACCATTGAGTAAAACCAGACAGTATCGATAAAAGACTTTCAAATTTGGTTCAAACACACTCATTATATATTCATAAAAATATGAGAGGAATTTTTAAAACGGTAAAACTCACTTTCCTTAAGCTCAAAACACTCCTGTTTTCGCCAGCACATCAATTCCGCTCAGCACCACACGACAACAACAACACAAACTTTGCCGAACATACTTTCGCTTAACGATTGGCGAAAATCCGAAAATTACCGAAGGATGCATGGTCGGCACTCTTCGAAAAAGAGAGGCGAGAGCAACCTGAGGCGAGGCGAACATGGATGAGTTACGTAACCGCCTCACGCCTTAAACAATACCCGTTGCCACTCTGTCTATGTTCCTCTGTGGTGCAACCCTTTCACTGCTGAGGTTTGGCTTAAAAACCCATTGTCACCTTAATTGCTTTAATCCTCCCAAGAAGTAAAGGTTTGAAGCCTTACTATCGATAATTTCCAAAATCCTCATTATAGCATGGACAGTTTCTCTACTATGATTAGGATAAAATGCGTTTGTTCCATGCTCATCGTCCTTTTCACTTCTTCGCGACCTTGTCTCCGACCCCGCTCCCCGTGAGTGTGTTATGTAAACTTTCTTGCAATTGTGTTTCCAAAGACATGGTTACGTGATGATTAATGCATATCCTAAATGATTCCCAATATCGCATCACCAATACACAATGTGGAGCCGTCGTTTCCCTCGGACTCATAAGTGGAAAGTATTAGTCGCGCCAGCGGCTTACTGACTACGCATGCGCTTATTCATAATATACTATGCGAGTAACCGGAAGTGTACCCTTCTTTCATGGGCGCCGCCATGTTTTTTTTTTGAGTACTCGTAAATTAACAAATACGAAACAAATTACTATGATATAACATGCCTTTTATAAAATATACCTCTTTTATTAGCCAGTAAATCTTATTATACACCTTGTCGCTGATACAAAGTATCGTTGATATAGATAAACGGAGAAAACTGTCGTGCATATGAACGCGGGCATACGCAAAGAATGCTGGGATAGAATTATAGAAGAGCGCCCCCTGTGTCAATAATTAGATTCAAAAATTGCAAGTTTTTAGACGGAACGCTATAGTTTTCAGCTTGCAAGTGGAAGGTGGGCAGTGCGGTTACCATTGCAATGATAATGATTGCATAATACGTCCCTTGTTTAACGCAATAGGCTGTTATCATTGTAAAAATTGCCAATTTTTGTCCAAAATTTTTACACGCTACAGAAAATCTATACCTGCCCTGCTGCAGGGTTTGACGTCGTGTAAGTACGTGAACTGCTTTCATCAGAGGGAAACTGGGCATAGCCATAGTTGTCATATAAACGTTTATGAAGTAACAATTACAGTTTATCATGAATCAATACAAATAACATTGCCAATCTTAACCCCTGGCGCGACACCAAGGGCTGAGCCCTATATAATATTATGTCGAAAGAAACATTTACTGGTACGGAAATTTCAAAGTGGTCAGGGAAATGACGAATGAAAATCTAAACACTTTACAGCTGTCGTAGATGTCAAGGACAAGACATAAATCTCTTTTTACTCGTAACCTTATAATAAATTCGTCCCAACAATTCATATAGACTCCGACTCATCAACATTTGAAATTGTTTCAGGCTCAGACGAAACTTTCCGTTTAGTAGATGACTCAAGATAGGTTGAGATTCCTTGAGATACCTAACGTAGCTTTTAAGTGTTCGTCAAATGAACAACCATCAACATTCCTCGAAAACCGTTTTCTTTAGCCATAAAATCCACTTTTCATTTATTTTCAAGCAGGTACTAAAGGGCATGTCCCATGTGAGATGATATTAAATATGCAGTGAATATTAACGTATGCAAACTACACGTACTGAAAAAAGAATCATGGCTCAAATACAAAGACACGGATTCTTAAACACTGAGACACACCCGTGACATCGGCCGATGTACTACGGTCACAGAGTCAGAGAGAGAGAGAGAGAGAGAGAGAGAGAGAGAGAGAGAGAGAGAGAGAGAGAAGAGAGAGAAAGAGAGAGAGAGAGAGAGAGAGAGAGAGAGAGAGAGAGAGAGAGAAGACAGACAGACAGACAGACAGACAGACAGACAGAGACAGGCAGAAACAGACAGGTAGACAGACAGACGCACAGACTGATAAACCTAAGAGCTTTTATTCAATACTGTGGGACTGGCCAATTATTAAACAAGTTTACTTTCCAGCGAGAGAGACAGACAGACAGACAGAGAGAAAGACAGAGGGACAGGCAGAGACAGAGACAGACCGGTAGATAGACAGACGCACAGACTGACAAGTTATATTCATTACTTTGGGACTGGCTAATTATTAAACAAGTTAACTATCCAGCACTCAATCCATAACACAGATTATATTTTAATATGTATTTTCAGTTGAATTCAAATACCTATCAATGCTGTACGATACTAATAATAACTTTATTCGAATATGCATTGAATCAATGGTTTGAATAGAATGTTATTAAAAATCTTTTTTCCCTCGTGGGAAGAACACATCTGGATTTCTAATGTCAGAAACATCACATATCTGAAACGTTCAAACACAGCGGTGTGATCAATACAACGGGCGATACACTTTCAAATGGCGTGTAAATGTCAACGCTCAAACGGTTGAACTTAAACTAATACATCAATAATTAATTTATAAACGTCCATAGTCAAACAGTAAAAAATCGGCATACAAAATGCCGATTTTTTTGGAAAATGTTATGATATAACGAACGATTTAAAATTGGCCTTAAAGTGACAATAGCTGTAACATTTCGATAAATTTTCATTTTTTTACAGAAAAAGTGCATTTTCTTGATTTACCCTAATACAGATTAAACATGACACATGCATACAAAATATGCAAAGTTATTGTTGACAAATTAATTCTTGTTTCACTATTCCACCTTTCATTATTGTTCACTATTCCACCATGATTGCATCAGACATTACAGCGCATAGATGCTGTGTTGACGTGATTTGCGAAGTAAGACAAGAACTAAGTCTTTGGCTTTACAAACAACGGAAATCACGATGGAAAGTACATCGAAGTTGTGTTGTACACCAGTTGCTCAGAAGGATTTCCAGATATTTATATAGAAAGGTAAGGCTTGGTGATCTGAGCGTCAAAATACCTACTAATGATCAATCCGATATCTTGTTTTCAATGTTATACCACTCCAGGTCATGTGACCTATTGTTCTTGCCATCCATTTATCCCTGAAAACACGACTGACACCTATTGTTCTTATGCAAAATAAGTAATCAGTCATACTTTTATTCATATTTAAATAAGTAATCACCACACTTTAATGAAAGAAAATCATTATCATATCAATAAAAGTGTAGTGATTACTTATTTAAATATGAAAAAAAGTATGACTGATTACTAATTTGCAAGAGAACAATAGGTCAAGTCGAAATGTCTAAAGCATTCACACACATTCAATAACAAAATGAAGACAATTTGTTCAACTGATATGTTATAGCATCACATTTTATAATTCAATTTAAACTTCCTTTGGACCATGCTCAATGTAAGCAACATGATCTGTTGATGAAGACTGTCCATCTTTAGATTCGGCGTCTTCTTGGGTTGGACCAATCTTGTCTGTTTTGTTACATTGTTTTGTCGTAACTTGAGAAACTGGTTTACTTACAGATTCCTCTGATTTAACACTAGGTGGAGGTGGTAGTAATATATTCGACACACGCTTTGTTGTGCAGTAAACCGCGTAAACCGTCATATGATCTGTGACCTGTTTGTTCTTTGATAAGCTGCTCATCGAATCCCTGATGGTACGGAAATGTTGCCGCATTCACCTGAAATTATCAAACAAAAGACATATGTGACAAATATCATGGAAATAAGTACAGCCTTTTTGTAACGTTTGTGGAATAGTCGAAAGAAATTCTGTGATACCGCCGCACACACAACAAATTGTTTTGGTCAATGAATTTAATTTTATAACTTTACAGAATTCGTTTTGTGTATAAATATTTTAGTAAAAGAATAAATTACCTTGCCAGAATATCCAGTGTGCTGGCAGTCTGGCCAAGCCATCTTGCACATTTGCTTTGTGTAAAGACGTATATTTTCTGGCAGGAGAACTTGATTATCCCTTGGCAAGGGTCATCGATAGTACAATCCCGTCCGGTGTTATCATCGCCAAGTACTTTTTTATAAGTTGAAGTACACATCGTGGATTTTATGAGCTCCGTAGTAGCGGCTGCTCTTATAAGGCAGTTTGCCCGTGTAAAATCCACTTTGGTTGTTTTTACATGGCCGTCCATGGAACTCTAGGAAGTCTCTCTGGTCATCAGATCAGACAAGTTGACAAGGTCCATCTTGACCAGTCGAAAACACGAAAATGGTATTGAAAGCCTGATGCATCCACGAGGCAATCACATGCATCTACAGATTGAATTCCTTCTCGCTAGCCAATAGCCAACAAGATAGAGTAAGGCAAGCCATTTTATTTAACCAATCAGACTAAAACAGTTTCCTTCTCCACAGGTGCATTATACCACTCTGTAACCCTTATTCAAATGCAGATTTGCAGTTGACCAGAGCCCTTGTCCTACTTGTCTGGGATAGGTCATTCTCCCCGGACTCGCATGCCAGGTGCATAATGACCTCTGTGAAACTTTCGACGTACAATGGGTCACTCCATTCCATTGTGGGTATTCAAATCAAAAGTAGACGATTTATTGACAGTAATTTTCAAATTTTAGAGAAGATTGGCCTGTTTTTCATGGTATAAGTCGTTAATCGCACCTCGTAGGTGTGCTGTTACAGTTGTAATCACCACACTCATGGTCAGGAACTTGTAAACATCACTCGGCCTTCGGCCTCGTGATGTTTACAAGTTCCTGACCATAAGTGTGGTGATTACAACTGTAACAGCACACCTACTCGTGCAATTAACTATACATATTGCCTCATTGGGCGACAACGAGAAGGTTCAGAGGCACTTTAAGCGTAAATTCTCACAGCAGAGTCAATATGATCAGTTGATTGTTGATCAACATTCGAGAAAATAGATTAGTGAAATTCATGATATGATGGTCGCACGTCACTATCAGATTTGACGGTCCAACACCGTTATCTTGATACATATTAAGCTTTTTATGTACAAGACATGTACTGTAGATGCATTATCTCCAAAAATAAAACTAATGACCCAGTTTTTTAGCTCGGAATATGACGTGGGCTCATTGCAAATGATATTTCGTTGATATTGTTATCAAAAGGCCTCGTTCTCTGAGTTTTCGTCAAATGACTATTTTAAATATTACGAAGTTTAATCTGAGACAACTTTGAAGCTCTAAAATTATCGTCTGCTGTAGTGCATATTATAGACTTGCTCCAAGTCTGGGGCCATATTGCATGTAAATATCAAAACAGAATAAATTGAAATACTGAACTTCAGCAGGCTGTCGCACTAACTGGTAGGCTACTGCGCAGATCGTGGGGTGAACGCCTTGCTTGGCCGGCCAGTAACTCAGCTGCAGAGAAAAGCCAGGCGACTTGGTGGGGGGGGGGGGGTGTCCTACGGATATGTATGTATAAGTGTACGGATAGGTTACCACCTACAACCTTTGATGTTTTTACACTTTTTTGTTTTAAATGTCAATTCTGGTCTCCATTAGAATTCAATTGCAAACGATGATTGAGCCTTTTACAAGAATAGACGCCGGGTTGACAAAATATACTTTATGATGGGTATTTCGACATACTTTGAGGAATATAACAAGGACTTGCAATTGACGTGCAAAAAAAATGAAAAAAAACATCAAAAGTTACAGCTACTGGCTCTTTAACAGCTTTACTCCATGTATTTGTATTTTGAACCTGCACTAGACGTTCCTTGCGGAGCCATACTCTGTGCTTGAACCACCGGTATCGTTAAAAAGTAGAGGGTCTGTTTCTACGTTCTCGTCAGATGTACGTTGTCGTGCCCCGCCGACGACAGCGTTCAGGTCGTCCCTGTTTCCACTTGTGACGTTAACCTGAACGGGTTCCCAATCGTCGGTGATATCCCGTAATACCGTGTTCTTACCGCCATATACCCTGACCTCCTCCTTGAACCCAACACAGGCCATCTCCCAAAAGAACTGGGCGTAATCAAGCCTGTAAAAAAGAAACACAAAAAGAGGTGGCTGCTCTAACCAAAGACAACGCCCCTTATCATGTATTAAGGAGTCTTCGGGGAGGGGGGTCGGGTATTTGGCTACAACATCAACCCAGGAATAAAAACTAATTCTAAGGTGGCGATATTTTTCGAAAAACGAAGTATAGTGACAGGAAATTTAGGGTTCATTGTCTCCCTAAGAGATCGAGAAATGAATCTGGCCAAATTGATAATTGATGCAGTTTTTTTTAAAGTATTGTCTATGACGTCATTTCGTTGAAAGATAATGGCAATAATTTGCGGCGCTAATATTATCACCCCTCTAGCCCTCCCCCTCCGCTACAGAGGTTACTTAGGCAATAAGATCATCTTCAATTCGGAAGTCAGCAAAACACAGTCTTGGCTGTCTTGTTAACAATACAATGAATTTTAGATACCTGGATGAGAACACCTCAGTGTGAATGAAACGCCATACATTTTAAAGACATTTGGTAGACAATTGTTTCTGAATCAGGTCACATGCAAATATGGTTCTTATGATGGTTACTTCACAAGAAATGCTCAAAATTACCTTACAACGACTCAGGATGGACTGACAATTTTATGATAGAGAAGACTGTATTTACGAATTTTGTCTCGAAGATAATTTGATGCCAAATGTACTGGCTTCAAACGAATCAATTTTAACCGAAGAGGTGAAGGCAAATATGTCACGCTGAATAAAATGGTGAAAATTAGAAGTCATGTAAACTGGTGAAGTGGCTCAGCAACGACGTAATTATGCACTATATTAGATTATCGAGCGTGCGAAGAGGACCATTAATTATATAAACGTGACTTGAAATGACGTTGATAGATTTTATATCAGCCTTACATACCAGCGCCTTTGTATAATTATGAAATTATATCACTTACTAGAACAGACAACGTGGGTTTAATTCCTCTTGAACTCAAAAAACCCATCTAGATCAAATAGAGAGGAAGATGTGGCACGTGTGCTTGTCCTCTCTGAAGTTGTGGGACAGCGGGAGAACTGAGACTGTTGGCAGGCAATATCGTAATATGATTGGCCTCTTTAATTAACGAGGTTTTCGCGCAGCGAGTAGAAATAAAAGCCTAGACCGACCAGTATACGAAAACTGAAACACAGTAATATTTGGAACATGTCGTAATCTGCCCTTCGTGATTTTAATATGTCTTCACTCGTCGTCTGTTACTAATTTTTTTACTTAAAAAAATCAACTATTGGGGAATGTCACCGATGGGCAATGCTTAAGATTTATAGGGTCGTACTCCTCGAACTTTGCGAACAGAACGTCTAGTTCAAGTTTGTTTCGTTCTCCCACTATTCAAAGGAAATAAAATTATTTGATAATTAATAAACCTCTTGTGTAGGTTGGTATTGTTTCGAACTCTAGACTCGCAGGGCGCCAAAAAAAAGTCACTGACAGGCCACGTGATAGAAAGACGACCACACGCCGAGAAGGTAAAGACACAAAAAACAAACGAAACTACTAGCTACAGGAAGGATACACTTATGTTCAGCATTTTATATGTATCCCTATTTTAGCTTCATGCAGTCTTTTAACCGAGGAAATTTGATAAATTTAGAATTTTTGCCCCAAGCGCTATTTTGACCCATCATTTTGTACAAATTTAGTTTTGATGTCAGTATTTGGGCAATGTAAACTTTTGCTCTATGAACTTTCCGGGGCTCAGTATTCCGGGCCGTGTACGCCATTTGCATTTTATGAAATGGGTGAAATGTTTTAAAGTGTGTGATAGATATAGTAAAATAGACGGTTTCAACTTCTTGCAATTCTCTCTACGTCGATGCCCCATATTTCCTGTTATTTCGCATAAGTTTACCTGAAAAGGAAAGTTCTATCATGACAATTAATCGACACTTAACGGGCAGCTTTTTGCCACATACCTGAGCGCTATGTGTGCTGTTAGTCCCAGAAGCGTCACAACATTTATTGTATCGCCATTGTTATCGTCGTCGTTGTTCCATTCGGCTGCCGTTTGTAGAATTGTGACCTTCGCAAACTGGAAAAGGTCCGTCAAACTGGCGTAGGAGAAAATGAGAAACGACAGTACTTTGACTCTCATTAAGGGGGCGCCACCAACAGTAGGATATACTCGTACCAAAGGGCCATTTTCGTTTGAGACCACTAAGGGACGGACCATTAGATCTTGGGAGGGGGGGTGGTCAAAAACAGAAAAAAAAAATTTTCAGAGCAGAAAGTTAGGAAAAAAAAAATCTTCAAACTAGTTTGCAAAATAAAAAAAAAATAAATAAGAAGACAAAGGCTTAAAAAAAAAATCTGCAAAAGTCTTTAAAATTTTGAATTTTTTTTAGATTTTACCGACAGAAAGCAACTTTCTGTATTTTTTAGTACATCCTCCCAGCACATTTTTAATTTTAATTTATACATTTAGAGTGACTGTATCCCTTATACTGGAAGTTGTGATTATCTTATCTTTTCAGGACTTTTGTATTCTGATCACTTGAAAATTATGAAATTATAGAGCCTGTTTTCTACTTGTTTCCTGCGTACAAACCAAGCAGGTACACTAGGTAAAACATTGAAACTAGGTATGGTTGTCAAGACAGAAAGTTGTATTTGCCTTTTAAGATCAAGGTAAACAGATGCAGGCCACATCAGTTTCATTTTTTTCACAGCATTTTATTGCAATGATGAATGCAAGAATGGGTGAACAAGTAGAAACACGTCAATAATGATAAAACAACATATCAAGTCATTATGTATTATTTTGCTTTTAAAAAGGCATTTTCAATTCTTTTTTCTCAAAAAACAGCCTCAAAAAACAACAGCAACACATGTTTTAACATTCAACAATACACTACGTAGAATGCCATCTATCCAACAAATCCCGACACAAAAACACACAAAAGGGTTGAACTTTGAAAGTTTCTTGATAGCAAATACTGAATAAATCTGCATGAATAATTGTTTTTGTGTAGCAAATTTCAAAGAAATTGGACAAGCCCTTTCAGAGAATACAGTTTTTTTGACCATGAATGGCATAAATTGCCCTAAAAAGACAAATATTGAAATTTCAACACATCTATACACATCCAATCAATTTGGACATGCTGCTACAGAGAAATAGATGTTTTGATCAAAAAAGGGCAACAATTGCTCTAAAAACACAAATATGCAAATTTAACCATATTATTTAGCTTATTTTAGCTTCTCAGCTTGTCAAAATCAATTGTAAATCATGAGATATGCATGATGTTTGGTGGGGTGAATGTAGGCATTTCACCACGCAGTAGAAAGGGAAGCCAGGAAACCAAAATAGTCAATTTTCAAAACTATAGGAAGCTACTGAGGAGCAAGAAGACCATGTTTCAGAGGAAGATGTGTAATCCGAAAAAAATGTTCCCAAAGTGCCACCAAATAACACCATTTTTTCTCTATTTTCAAAAGCTCCAACAGCAGGAGGGGGGACACCCCCTCCTGACCTCCCCCCGCAAAAATACTCCCCAAGTGCCACCAAATAACGCCATTTTAATCTCCATTTTCAAAAGCTCCAACAGCAGGAGGGGGACACCCCCTCCTGACCACCCCCCCCCCCACAAAAATACTCCCCAAGTGCCACCAAATAACACCATTTTAATCTCCATTTTCAAAAGCTCCAACGGCAGGAGGGGGACACCCCCTCCTGACCACCCCCCACAAAAATACTCCCCAAGTGCCACCAAATAAAACCATTTTAATCTCCATTTTCAAAAGCTCCAACGGCAGGAGGGGGACACCCCCTCCTGACCACCCCCCACAAAAATACTCCCCAAGTGCCACCAAATAACACCATTTTAATCTCAATTTTTCAAAAGCTCCAACGGCAGGAGGGGGGAACCCCCTCCTTACCTCCCCCCGCAAAAAGTGCCACCAAATAACACCATTTTAATCTCTATTTTTCAAAAGCTCCAACGGCAGCAGGGGGACACCCCTCTCCTGACCCCCCCCCCCCCGTGACCGCTTGCGTGGCCGCTTGTGGTGCTTGGCACCACATCTTTGCCCTCTTTATCTTCAGACAGCGACGAACTAAAAAAAATTATAAATCTGAAAATTTACTCTGAAAAAAAAAATTTGCACAGCTAATCTCAATTGGAAAAAAAAAATTTCAGAAATTTACAATAGTAAAAAAAAAATTTTCACAATTTCATTGTGACCACCCCCCCCTCCCAAGGTCTAATGGTCCATCCCTAAAAGGATGTAGAGGAAGATAACTTGCAGCATCAATGTTGCGTTTTCGAAGGCTTCCCATCCTTGACGAGAGAGGGCGTACTTACTAACTAATATCAGCAGGTAGATGAAAACACCGATGAGGATACACAGACGATTCCGGGCCCATGAAAAACGCAAAGCGTCAAAGAGACTGCGAAAAACGGATGTCACCGAGTTGTGAAGTGCAACAGCATACAGGCGTAGCGTACAAAAGACCAAGGCCATCTCTACTAGCACCGCAACAATAGAAAGGATTTCGTAAGCCCTGTAGGCGAAAAACGTCTCAGGGTCGTGCGGAAATAAACATTGGTTGAAGGAATACGTTCCTGTGCATACAATCATGAAAACAGTTGTTGACACAAATACCAGGATTACGATGACCAAGAACGTGACGATGAAGGCATGCCACATGCGCGCTGGATTCATGGCGGATTATTGATGATCAGTTTATGTCAGTGAAGAGTGTTCATTATTCCACAGCCAAGTAATTTTTCGAAGTCCTGGGGAGAGAGAGAGAGAGAGAGAGAGAGAGAGAGACTGTAATCGTTTTGTGATGTGCAAATCAAAAAATTCGACAACTTGAATAGGTTATCAAAATTATGACTATACCACATTTTTTCGAAATGTACAGAGATTTGTGTTTGCTCAGGCAGACTTCTATGAATCGTGTTTGCGCATGATAATACCGTAAATAACTTGAAATTATGGCTTACTTTAATGATTGTAGCGCTACGTTGATATCAATATTAAGTAATCAAGCGCATTTTCATGATCTCCGTGTGGGCCCCATAGTTTTCTCAAAACTAACGATATGATTGCCGTCAAAGTATCATTCTTGTGATATATTTTGCTCGGTCGAAACGTCTGTGTCAAACGTGCCCACTCTCATTTAATCGTGCCATATTCACTGATCGGTCACCTGACAAATCGACATCTGAAGTTTCAGTAATTTGCCGGTTGCAATATTCTAAACGCAATAAAGGATCTTTTACGCGTGATACTTACAAAAATGATATTTTGTCACGGTAAAATGCTGACTTCTTGACCGCAGAAATTGCAGCGAGGGCGTGTGAACGGTAGCTACAATGATCGTGTCAATACCCGCTGTGCCCCAATCTGTTGGCAGGATCAAGTGATGGTAACATGACATGATAGGAAAAAATTCAAGCCGTTGCTGACACTGTTGTCGTGTAAGTATTCACCACAATGAGCAGGATCTGAGACAGGTTTCATTTCCAAACCTCCAAAAATGAATATGCTTTATTGTATCGGAATGCAACGTTTGTCACGTGGTACCGTATACTTAATAGGCTAATCAAGTCTGGTACTCTCCGAGTTTGCCTCGTGATTTCTAACTCATCGTTTTTTAAATCAAGCTGTTGATTTTTGTATGCATGCATGTATGTCTGTATGCCTCACAGTATCTGTCTTCTGTCTGTCTGTCTGTCTGTCTGTCTGTCTGTCTGTATGTATGTATGTATGTATGTCTGTATGTATGTATGTATGTATGTATGTATGTATGTATGTATGTATGTATGTTTGTATGTATGTATGTATGTATGTATGTATGTATGCATGTGTGTATGTGTGTATGTTTGTATGTATGTATGTATGTATGTATGTATGTATGTATGTATGTATGTATGTATGTATAATCTGTCTGTCTGTCTATCTATTCACGTACGTACGTACATATTCATGTTGAGTAGAATATTTGCATATTCTTAAATTGCATGTGAAACAATGTAGAGCATATCATACTTTCAGAATATTACGTGACTGACCGATCATGAACTGTTCGGGTCACGACGCGGTCGCCTGCCAGGCTGTGTCTTGTATTACGCCATGCCCAATAAGTTTATACACAGTCGAGGCTATGTCATGGGCCAAGTGTTTTTAATATGCAACATCAAATCTACCGGTGTCGTTCGAAATAGCCTAACATGCAACATAACATGATTTGGCCCTGACTTTTTGCTAAGGAGCACGAGTAACCAGTAACATAGCATGAACCGTTCAACTTTCCTTGCGAGTAGTGGTACGCGTGACGACGGTCGACTGCTCGTGATGGTTTGCTCGTAAGCTTATCCCATGTTCAAAAACACATCAGTTGCTATTATGACATTTAGAAATCGACATTGTTCGTTTCACACAGCAAAGATTTACAGATCGTGCATGGTCACATCGGCATATCCATCGTGAACTTAAAGTATAATGCGTGGACTACGGACGTTTCGCTGCAGTGTGTACAACTATTGGGTATGAATGCAAATCGTGTGGAAAATGTTGTCAACACAGGAATGAGTACGAATATTGCGCATCTCGCGTGCAATGTATATACCTGTAAAAAGCTCTTACCTTTTTGCAGCATAGTTGATACTGCAAGCAATAACCTGAGCGTGTATTCTCCAAACGTTAGACTCATACAGCGTGATTACCACAATTCTACGTTACTGTGTCCCCTGCCTTGGGTCAACCGAGGTCATGTTTGTTGACTCCTTAATACAGTGAATACTTTCTCATGTGTCACGTGGTCAGTCGCCATTAAACTCGGTTTGATGTTGCTCTCTACAGTTTTATTTTACTTTGTAATGTAGTTTCTTGTTCTTTCCAAAATCATGCGGCGCAATGTCTGATGTTCAACTTGTCAACGCCGGTAAATGTCATAAATATCGTTTTCGACTTCATTTTGGAACAAATCTGAATCCAAATGCCAACACGACAAGCTTATTGTGTAGGTTATTTATGTCAACGTATGTTGTTTTTCCATAGTGTTCAAAATACCTATAACAGAAGATTAGAATGAACTTTATTTTCGACAAAAATAACGAAATTACTGTCTTACAGCATGCAATCGCTCCTCTGTGGTTAATCTTTGTGTGTATTGTGTGATTTTCTATTTCCAATTTTCTGAGGCAAACGAGAGAAAAAATGATCCTTATGAGTTTTCTTTCCAAGATACAATAGAGCAGCGAACTTCGGGCGATTTTTTAAGAACTGGTAATTTTCCTGATTACTTTTATTACATAAAATGCCGACCAAGCACGTGACAAACATTTATTATGGAATAAAATCATTAATGATACAAAATTAATGTCTTAATATAATAATCAGTAATCAACATCAATGAAAATGCGACTTTTCAACAACCAAGGTTTCTGCCTGGTTTTATTGAATTTTATTGAATTTCTATTTTTCGCCAATACAGATCGCATTACATTCATACATACATACATGTGTTGTGTACACAACCAAACAAAAATGAGGGAGCACTATAAACCCGTTTGATTAAGATAGTATACATTTTTCGTGACAACATATAAATTTATGCTTTAGGCATAATTACTCTACCCTTCCTTTACAATAAAAGTTGTTTAACATCGGTGAATTAAGAAATATTATAGCATTCTGCTAGACGGACGTGAAAGAAGCATGATTGTCAGGGACAAGTTGTTCGAAACAAGTGAAATATTTCGTGGCATCAGTGATCACATTGATCGCTTCAACGAGTTCACAAAATATGTCAACGATTTTAACGATTTTAACTGTGAAATGTGGTAACATCTCACGATGCTGTAGGATTTAATAAAAGATTTCCATGCATATGCTTGATTTGTAACACTTAGTAAGATGACAAATTGCAGAATTATCTTACTTAAACAACAACAACAACAACAACAATTTGAATTCTGTCCGCAACGAATTCATACGACGAAGTATCTACTTTCTTATTCATTACTATACACGTGAGGTTGTTTCGCTTCTATCACTCACTGAGTTGTAGTGAGGCACACAATCGCCGTTAATACTGCTGTTTAGCAATAATGGTGTTGCTTCTTCACTTTGGCTGTAACCTTGCCAATCTTCCCATATGTCTTTGAGTAGCTTCTTGTTGCCATGACCATATTCTACTGTCTCTTTGGTACTGAGGGAAGCCATACTCCAAAAGAACTTTGTGAAATCTAGCCTAGAAGATGGAAAAGTAGTATCCATGACATGTACAGCGGTTGAAGGCGCAATAACATGCTTGCATACAAATTTATCATGACAAAACCTATGCTAATTGTGATACCAGGAAACAGTGCAATAGTCTTGCCAGACAATGTGGCAACATGTTCAGGGTTTTCGAATTCAATACCATAACACAAGGGCATATACACGTGTCATTCCCAATCGCACCATCTCGTATTGATGTGATAACATTCGTGGGATGTTTGATTGGTAATTTCTTGGAAATATTATGACTTGGTTACCCACCGTAGAACTACTTTTGCAGTCATCGCCAGAATTTCTATGGCATGAAGTGTATTGGAGTCCTCAGGAGTGTTTATCTTGTACAGTTTAAGACTGAGATATACCGTGTAGGCCAAAAACTCAGTCAAATTCGTCAAACTTGCAAAATAGAATACGCACGTTGCCAGAAAACGACGTGTACTCGAACCAAGATGGCGGAACGAAAGCGGTCCATTTTCATTCGATATTAAGAGTAGAACAAACCATGAGGTTAGATCAAGCGGTAAGATGAAGTACCTCAAAAGGGCTTTGTCTACCTCAGAGTCGATTGTACCGCTGACTGATATCACGATATTGTACACACAAACCACCGATAGAATTAGTGTCCGTGATCGTGTCCAGGCCTTCGAAAACGGAAAAAAGGCCAAAGCTTTGACATTTGGCAGAGAATGGTCGACCGTAGAGTTTTCGGTAAAGCCGTACAGAAGTATGGTAACGCTGACTAGCATGAACGACAGTATCGGGTACGTGATGTGAACGATGTCCGAGAAAAGTCTGTGTTTTTCACACTGGTCAGGGGTTTTTGATGAATATCCCTCAAAACAGTCCACGAGTATCACAAAGTTAGCCGTCATGAATATGAAGGCAGCGAGCATAAAGACAGCTAAAATGCACCATGATTTTCTGAGTTCAGACAGTCTGGTCTCCATGTTACCCTTTCTGTTCCCGCTTTTAAGAGGATCCTAGAAATGAAAGATTTACAGCTCCTTATACCTAAGCAAACGACCTCCATTCATTTGGTAACGGCCTACCTTCTTGACTCCCGGAATCAGTTTATCAGCCATGGAGCTCCAAAGTGCAAAGTACAGGCAAAGGGCCATAAGGTGCGATCAGTCAGAGCAAAAGTGTAAAAAATTGATAAATTTATAAAATGAATACTGCTGACAAAAATCAAATGCTTCTGTCATTATAGTACACTTACAAAAGTACCCTACTGCACTGGAATCCTAAATGATGATCAGTATTTATGCCAATTTCACACATGCAGTTGTAGCAAAGACCCTCAGAAATACGGTCGATATAGTTACACGGCAGTATTGCTCAGTAAATGCAGTACTGTGGCGGTGCATCAAGTTACTGAGCAATGCATTGTAACTATATGCAGTGTAACTATATTGACCGTATTTCTGAGGGTCCTCCCTATCCGTATCCTCCTTTTACAGTAAAACTTATGTCTAACATCAGCTTATTGATAGTCAGGGACAAGTTGTTCGAAGCTTGTGAAATACCTTGTAGCGTCAGTGATCACATTAATCGCTTCAACGAGTTCGCAAAATATATATATATGTTTTTATGTGTAAGATGTGGTAAAATCTCACAGTGTTGTACTATTCAATAAACAATTTCCATACATCGATGCTGGATTTGCAATACTTAGGAAGATTGAAAAATGTAGAATTATTTCTCTTAAAAACAACAACAACAACAACAACAACAATTTGAATTCTGTCCGCAACAAATTCATACGACGAAGCATGTACTTTCTTATTCATTGCTATACACGGGAGGTTGTTTCGCTTCTATCACTCACTGAGTTGTAGTGAGGCACACAGTCGCCATTAATACTGCTGTTAGGCAATAATGGTGTTGTTTCTCCACTTCGGCTGTAATCTTGCCAATCTTCCCATATGTCTTTGAGTAGCTTCTTGTTGCCATGACCATATTCTACTGTCTCTTTGGTACTGAGGGAAGCCATACTCCAAAAGAACTTTGTGAAATCTAGCCTAGAAGATAGAAAAGTAACATCCATGAGATGTACAGCTAACAAATGGCATTTTTGAAGACGTAATAACATGCTTTTAGAAGCTTCTGCAACAGTGCAATAGTCTTGCCAGCCGATGTGGCAACATGTTCCGGGGGTTCGCCTTCCATGCCACGCGGGCATATACATGTGCATGGCTATAGTCCAGTCCACCAGACTTCATTAGGTCGGCGCAGTATAGTCTGTATATCGTTTGACGGCGGGTACCAGACCAAATAAACTCACATGGCTTCATGATAACCAAGGAAATATTCATAAAATGTAGATTCTTGACCCCTGTCATTGCATAATATAAACAACAATTTTGCCCCATCATTATGTAGAACATGTAGAGTTTTGACGTTAGTTTTCGGGCCATAGTAGAGTCTACCCTATTTTGTAGTGACCATTCACGAACAGGCAAGTACAGAATGAAGACTCATTTACTGAGAGAGAGAAGAGAGAGAGAGAGAGAGAGAGAGAGAGAGAGAGAGAGAGAGAGAGAGAGAGAGAGAGAGAGAGATAGAAGGAGGGAGGGAGGGAGGATTTTATTTTATGCCTTTTTGCACCAATTTATATCGCTTATCGATGTAGTCTTATACTCAAATAAAGAAAGTCGATGGCCCATTGCAAGAGGGGCGTATCACCTATGTTAAAGCATAGGAGATACGCCCCTCTTGCACTGGGCCATCGCTTTGCTTGGTAATTTCTAGGCAATATTAAGGATGATTTACCCACCTTAGAACCACTTTTGCAGTCATGCCAAGAATTTCAATGGCATGAACTGTATTTGAGTACTCTTGAGTATGTATCCTGTAGAGTTTTAGGCTGAGATATACCGTGTCGGCCAAAAACTCAGTCAAGTTGGTCAAACTTGCAAAATAGAATACGCACGTTGCCAGAAAACGACGTGTACTCGAACCAAGATGGCGGAACGAAAGTGGTCCGGTTTCATTCGATATTAAGAGTAGAACAAACCATGAGGTTAGCTCAAGCGGTAAGATGAAGTACCTCAAGGGGGCTTTGTCTACCTCAGAGTCGATTGTACCGCTGACTGATATCACGATATTGTACACACAAACCACCGATAGAATTAGTGTCCGTGACCGTGTCCAGGCCTTCGAAAACGGAAAAAAGGCCAAAGCTTTGACATTTGGCAGAGAATGGTCGACCGTAGAGTTTTCGGTAAAGCCGTACAGAAGTATGGTAACGCTGACTAGCATGAACGACAGTATCGGGTACGTGATGTGAACGATGTCCGAGAAAGTCTGTGTTTTTCACACTGGTCAGGGGTTTTTGATGAATATCCATCAAAACACAACACGAGTATTACAAAGTTAGCTGTCATGAATATGAAGGCAGCGAGCATAAAGACAGCTAAAATGCACCATGATTTTCTGAGTTCAGACAGTCTGGTCTCCATGTTACCCTTTCTGTTCCCGCTTTTAAGAGGATCCTAGAAATGAAAGATTTACAGCTCCTTATACCTAAGCAAACGACCTCCATTCATTTGTAACGCCTACCTTCTTGACTCCCGGAATCAGTTTATCAGCCATGGAGCTCCAAAGTGCAAAGTACAGGCAAAGGGCCATAAGGTGCGATCAGTCAGAGCAAAAGTGTAAAAAATTGATAATTTATAAAATGAATACTGCTGACAAAAATCAAATGCTTCTGTCATTATAGTACACTTACAAAAGTACCCTACTGCACTGGAATCCTAAATGATGATCAGTATTTATGCCAATTTCACACATGCAGTTGTAGCAAAGACCCTCAGAAATACGGTCGATATAGTTACACGGCAGTATTGCTCAGTAAATGCAGTACTGTGGCGGTGCATCAAGTTACTGAGCAATGCATTGTAACTATATGCAGTGTAACTATATTGACCATATTTCTGAGGGTCCTCCCTATCCGTATCCTCCTTTTACAGTAAAACTTATGTCTAACATCAGCTTATTGATAGTCAGGGACAGTTGTTCGAAGCTTGTGAAATACTTTGTAGCGTCAGTGATCACATTAATCGCTTCAACGAGTTCGCAATATATATATATATATGTTTTTATGTGTAAGATATGGTAAAATCTCACAGTGTTGTACTATTCAATAAACAATTTCCATACATCGATGCTGGATTTGCAATACTTAGGAAGATTGAAAAATGTAGAATTATTTCTCTTAAAAACAACAACAACAACAACAACAACAACAACAGCAAAAACAATTTGAATTCTGTCCGCAACAAATTCATACGACGAAGCATGTACTTTCTTATTCATTGCTATACACGGGAGGTTGTTTCGCTTCTATCACTCACTGAGTTGTAGTGAGGCACACAGTCGCCATTAATACTGCTGTTAGGCAATAATGGTGTTGTTTCTCCACTTCGGCTGCTATCTTGCCAATCTTCCCATATGTCTTTGAGTAGCTTCTTGTTGCCATGACCATATTCTACTGTCTCTTTGGTACTGAGGGAAGTCATACTCCAAAAGAACTTTGTGAAATCTAGCCTAGAAGTTAGAAAAGTAACATTCATGAGATGTACAGCTAACAAATGGCATTTTTGAAGACGTAATAACATGCTTTTAGAAGCTTCTGCAACAGTGCAATAGTCTTGCCAGCCGATGTGGCAACATGTTCCGGGGGTTCTCCTTCCATGCCACGCGGGCATATACATGTGCATGGCTATAGTCCAGTCCACCAGACTTCATTAGGTCGGCGCAGTATAGTCTGTATATCGTTTGACGGCGGGTACCAGACCAAATAACTCACATGGCTTCATGGTAATCAAGGAAATATTCATAAAATGTAGATTCTTGATCCCTGTCATTGCATAATATAAACAACAATTTTGCCCCATCATTATGTAGAACATGTAGAGTTTTGACGTTAGTTTTCGGGCCATAGTAGAGTCTACCCTATTTTGTAGTGACCATTCACGGAACAGGCAAGTACAGAAATGAAGACTCATTTACTGAGAGAGAGAGAGAGAGAGAGAGAGAGAGAGAGAGAGAGAGAGAGAGAGAGAGAGAGAGAGAGAGAGAGAGAGAGAGAGAGAGAGAGAGAGAGAGGGAGGGAGGGACGATTTTATTTTATGCCTTTTTGCACCAATTTATATCGCTTATACTCAAATAAAGAAAGTCGATGGCCCATTGCAAGAGGGGCGTATCACCTATGTTAAAGCATAGGAGATACGCCCCTCTTGCACTGGGCCATCGCTTTGCTTGGTAATTTCTAGACAATATTAAGGATGATTTACCCACCTTAGAACCACTTTTGCAGTCATGCCAAGAATTTCAACGGCATGAACTGTATTTGAGTCCTCTTGAGTATGTATCCTGTAGAGTTTTAGGCTGAGATATACTGTGTCGGCCAAAAACTCAGTCAAGTTGGTCAAACTTGCAAAATAGAATACGCACGTTGCCAGACAACGACGTGTACTCGAACCAAGATGGCGGAACGAAAGCGGTCCATTTTCATTCGATATTAAGAGTAGAACAAACCATGAGGTCAGATCAAGTGGTAAGATGAAGTACCTCAAGGGGGCTTTGTCTACCTCAGAGTCGATTGTACCGCTGACTGATATCATGATATTGTACGCACAAACAACTGATAGAATTAGTGTCCGTGAACGGGTCCAGGCCTTCGAAAACGGAAAAAAGGCTAAAGCTTTGAAAATTGACAAATAATTGCGTGATTTTTCCCGTTCTTGTTCAGAATCAACGGTTGAGTTTTCGGTAAAGCCGTACAGAAGTATGGTAACGCCGACTAGCATGAACGACAGTATCGGGTACGTGATATCAACAATATCCGAGAATAGTGTGTAGTTTTCACATTTGACGAGATCAGAGTTCTGTGATGGATATCCATCAAAACACAACACGAGTATTACAAAGTTAGCTGTCATGAATATGAAGGCAGCGAGCAAAACAACAGTTAAAATGCACCATGATTTCCTGACTTCAGACAGTCTTGGTTCCATGTTACCCTTTCTGGTCCCGCTTTTCAGAAGATCCTACATATGACAGATCAATACAGCTAAGTATAAGACGAACGACCTCCATTGGTAAAAGCTTGTCTTCCTGACTCACGAAACCGTTAATTAGCCATCGAGCTGTCCAAAGTGCAAAGTACCTGTAGATCAAATTATCTGAATAAACTGATTTGACAAACAGCCAACATAACGATCAATAATTCTCTTTACTGGTATGTCGTCTTTATGTTAGTTATACCCTGTGCACACTGGCTTTAATATGCGGACTGTTTTAAGCAAAGGTTTTTACCAACGTAACGCCAATTAAGCTAAGGTGCATTCATTCCATCGATTTGCAAAAATGCGCGCGAAAACACATACATGACAAATCTTCAGCTCTGACTACTTTTCGCCTTGTTCAACCTATTAAGTCGGATTAAACAACAGACTGAAGTGAGATGGTCAAAAGTACAAACAGTATACTGCAGAAAAGTATAAAAAGCCGTTAGAATCGAACCATGTACATCACATGGATGAAAATGTTCCTTCGTCATGTCGGTCTGGAAACGACATGCGCAAATTTTATTTGTCAAAACTGTTTCCCTTGCGTCAAAATTATCATGATCCTTGTTATTATAATGATTTGGTCGATTGCTACAAGATGAGGATGGGTGACTACGTAGAAATAAATGTTGGTAGTTTCTTTAAAATTGCATATGTCGAAGGGTACAGTCAAGAAATATGACTAGAAAAATCGTCATCCTGTCTTAATACTTTTTAGATACATCGTATAGAAGTACGTTGTACAGTTTGACTCTATTCATTTCACTGTCTATATATATACTTTACGACAAATTTTAGCCATCAAACATGAAGGGAGCTAATTTACACTGAAGCATTGCTATTTTTTGCAGCCTAGAGATTTAAGGTGTTCCTTTACATATGAATTTTAGATTTTATGAAGAAACGCTATCAGGGTGCACAAAAAAGAGCCAAAAAACTGTGTAAGCATTTTTCGCTGTTTTTTTAGAGGAATAGTCTCGCCATTTGACCTTGAAGTTTGGCACTGTGATACGACTTGTGAATAAATATTTCAAAACAGCTTCTCATTCAAAGCCTTCCGTGAATGTTTTAAGAAAATGCATCAGAAGGATATGTTTTCTCGCCTTTCTAATTCCACATGCAAAGCAGTCGAGTTGGCTTTAGCCTGTCACTGCACTACATCCGTGTGTAGCTCCTACGTTACAGTTATCTTCTGTGTCCGGAGATGCTGAAATATGGCACATACTTGTGAACTGGTGATGTATTAATGCTGATGCGTTGTTTAATCTTCATGCGGGTTGGCAAACGTGCATTTTTCTGTTTACATAAGGTGCATCGATCTTATCATGAACACCAAATGTAAACGAATGTACGTTGCCCATGATGACTTCCTCAAAGGTCGTATCATCTGTCAGTTTCGCATTAGAGGTGACCTAGCTGTAAGTTGTTGTTTACATCTGGTGTATACAGTAAGATAGATTGCCGACGATGAACCGCAGCATTGGTCACAAATTATCCAAAGCCTTAAAATAGCAAAGAGTGATATCACTTCTCCATATGGAAATTACTGATGAATATTCATTAGGCTTTTATAATATAAGCTAGTGACAACAACAGTGTCATCCGTTGGCCACAAAGTGCGAAGAATGGATGTGGAGGCCGTTTGTATATGCCATTATTGAGGTTTTGCTGGTATAAAATGAGACAATAATGCCGACTGATATGACACCCTGACCTATAAATATCGCTAAGAGCAACACCAGCATCCCGATCCCTACGCTTAATGATATCCTTGAGCGAAGTCCTAAGGCTTTAAATATTATATTAATTCATAGCTAAGTGCACATGCGATACAGTAGGATTTGCAGTTCAACACCTTATGGTGCATGTTGTGTTGATGCCAGGAGGGATTGATTTAGTGCGACGATTGGCATGCGTAGCGCACAAGATCTCGCAGGATAGTTGATAATTATAAATCGAAAAATGTTTTATCTTTGATTGACGTCTTTCGTGTGATTGAACCTTGTTTAGTCAATCTCTCTAATATGCATATATATATATATATATATATATATATATATATATATATATATATATATATATATATATATATATATATATATAACAAAATACAGCGAGATATGGGAAAGCTGTGTCTTTGGCGAGGGCGTTGGCGAGCTTGTCTTCTGTTGAAACTAGATTGATATCCTTTGTAAGTCTTTACCAACATTTCCAGTATATCAGTGCAAGACCGAGCTCAGCATCCCCGAGATGAAACGAAACGCGATGTATGAACACTAGGTCAAAATTCGCAATGCTCAGTCATTATTATAAACATAGACACAAAACAGCACAGAAAAGACAGCAAAGCACCGGTACACACAACAAAGTCAAATTTGTGAAAAGAAGATATATGGACCTCTGGCAAAAAGACCATGAAGTGATGTCAGTAAGTGTATCCTGCTCCACATGTGGCACCCGCCATATATCAATCTATAAGCCAAAAACTTTACCAAGAGAGAGCACACTGCATAACACAGAACTGTCGATCATGACTTATCATAGCCTTAGCTGGGGGGCAGCTGCCCTCTCCCTGAAATGTTTTTTAAAGAAGTGCGAATTTTCGAATACAAAACGCTGATGAAATTGTTACTATTTCCGGGGCGATTCCCAGCACGTGTGCTTTGGATTGATGGCTTATCAAGTTAAACATCAGGTATTGCCGTACCTACACTGACTCTTCGCTTTTATTTCTATTTTTGCTATGGTTTATTGTATGCTGGGTTAACTGAATCAAGCACTTTCTGCAGTGCCCTGAATAAAATGTAACTGTTTTGCGGTTCCAACGAATAATTAAACATTCTTGTGCGGGAAAATGCAAAAAGAAGTGCGCGCACACATGCACTGTGCATTTAGTCAAGTAGTTAGAATAGGAAGTTGCCTTTGTCAGCTATGGTAATTCGCCAAAATATATCATATAATGAAAGTCTGAAGAAACGATGTTGGCTTCAGAATAGTAACACCCATTTTTCTGGTCATATCTTTAATCCTCACCCTGTAAGCTACTACATCGCTGATTTCTAGAAAAATGACGATATTCTTGGTATTAGGGTAGTCCTCCACTTTATATCAATGATTAATAAATATGACATTAAACTGGACCAATAATAATTTTCATTCAAGGTAATACAATGTAAAGTGTTTTTACGCCATTATAGGCTGTTTACTTGCTTTTAGACAATTACTCTTTTTATGAAGGTTTGTTATCACATAATAGACATGAACACGCTGTTATGAGCAATATGAGACACTTATGTTAGAACGATATTGCTAAATTTTGTGAAGGTTTTGGTCATGGAGAACTTTGCCTGACACATTCACAGTATTGTATTCATGGTATTTTCCCTAGATATGAAATGAAAGTGTTCCTGTGTTATTGTATGTGTTGCTTTTATCTGTAAATTGACACTTTTCTCCAAGATTATGTCAATAGTTTTGAATGCTTATATTTAACATCACTAGCAATATCCATCGTGTATAGCGTCAATTTAATATCTACATTGTGAAAGGTCACAAAATATGTAAATTACAAATCAGATGTGAAATTGCAAAATTTCCTTCACTTCTAACATAACAGTCTTAGTTAAATGTTAAATCAGTATTTATGGGTGACATCAAAATGCTAAATGACTTTCACCACTTTAAGTCATCATATCATCAAAATAGCCATATTTTGTCATATTCTTCCTTCATATTCCTTCTTATCCCTTATTGGCAATCTACTAAAAACTGCTGGATGGCCACTCATTAGTGTCATATCATAGTACCTTCAATGTACATGGCATTTTGCCAACTTTGGCCAAGTCTATACAGATATATATTCCTAAGTAGGAGAGTCTCTCAAATACGTTAATTAGTTGTTAATTATGTAAAAATGCTAAACCACTTTCACTAATGTTATATCAGAGTATTTTTAATTGATATAGCAAGTTTTGTCAACTTTGGCCAGGTCAACCTAGATATATATCTGTAATGAAGAAAGTTCATTACATATACAAACGAACAGTATCATTATCATGATTCTTAAACAGACAAACAAAAGGTCAGACAAACACAAAAACAGACATACACAGAGAATTAAAACTATCAGTTCCACAATAGCTCATTCGAACAAGCACATAAGCTAAAAACCCTATTCAAGGTAATACTGTTTCCAAGTCTTCTGTGCCCCACTCCTCATAATTTAGTGCATCCTCCCATGCTATGCAAATGAGCAAAAATGAGCAAAAATAATCCAAATAGGCCTATTACTTCAAAAATTAATTTATACTGAGCAATGCAACCAACATCCTCCAAAACTGAATAAGATCTAGTTTCCATCCAAAATATTCTGTGTAGGGCCAGCCTAATTCCGTGATATTTGATGAAGAAGTTTGAGAGATATCGACGCAACATATCCATAACACACAAACAAACAAAAAAACACACACACCACATACACACACCACACATACATGTAGACTAACACACGCCAACTTTAATGGGCTACGCCCACCGAGTGGGCCAAAAATTGGTGGAGACACAGTGGAAAATTATCTCATGGTGGGGGCGCTGCACAAGTCCTCCCATATTTCTCCCATCACATAACATATCTGCGATCGGATCGGCATCGACATTTAGGGCCTACACTGCTACAGGTCACAGGTGACGGTACAGCTCACAAGTGGTCGGCACAACAAGGCAAGGATAGGGGTATCGCTGATAATGCACGTTATTTGGCACCAGGTATCGCTGATGTGCGTCTATTAAATGGCTTCCCTGAGAGAAAAAGTTGCACTCATTACAGGTAAGCATAAACACGGGCGCTCGTTAACCCTGCGTGCCGTGCTGTGTGTACCTGGCGTGCTGTGTGTACCCTGCACGAAGTAGCCATTTGGTTTCCTGACTTTCTTTTTTCTCTGGCATATATATATACACACGTCTTTTGGGCACATAGATGCAGAGTGGAACATACCACAAGGGACTGATGTGGCTAAATCATGTCATATTGATGTCTGTCTGTCTGTCTATTAGCCCTACGAGTATGGCGAGAGTGTCCGGCTTTGGCTACGCCGCCTCCCACTGCGTAGCCAAAGCCGGACACTCTCGCCATACTCGTAGGGCTATCTGTCTATGTGAGTGTGTTGTGTCTGTCTATCTGTCTGTCCGTCTGTCTGTTTGTTTACACGATAACTCAAAAACGCCTGAACAGATTCGAGTCAGATTTGGTAGACAGGCAACTGTGGGTCCATAGCTGTGGCCGGTGGCGGCGTTAAAATCGTGTAAGTAAAAACCAGCCCGTAAAAGGCAGGAATCCCGTCTGAAAACACCACAGCTATGGACCCACAGCTAGTAGACAGGTACCATCTGCTACCAGCAAGATCTGATTAGATTTTGGTTAGTGTGGCTTGCATTATTAATGAAGTTATGCAATATCATTGTTTTCCGTATATAGAATCCATAGATGGTTTCACTATGGAGACAGTTATGACAGTGTCGATATATATCAAGAAATACTGCGCAAAATTTCATGAAATTTTTCACAGTAGTGAGTAGACCAATTCAGTAACTGTATAGCAGTTGGTGAGTAGACTAATTCAGTAACCGTATAGCAGCTGGTGAGTAGACCAATTCAGTAACTGTATAGCAGTTGGTGAGTAGACCAATTCAGTAACCGTATAGCTATTGGTGAGTAGACCAATTCAGTAACCATATAGCTATTGGTGAGTAGACCAATTCAGTAACCGTATAGCAATTGGTGAGTAGACCAATTCAGTAACCGTATAGCAATTGGTGAGTAGACCAATTCAGTAACCGTATAGCAATTGGTGAGTAGACCAATTCAGTAACTGTATAGCAATTGGTGAGTAGACCAATTCAGTAACCGTATAGCAATTGGTGAGTAGACCAATTTATTAACTGTATAGCAATTGGTGAGTAGACCAATTCAGTAACCGTATAGCAATTGGTGAGTAGACCAATTCAGTAACCGTATAGCAATTGGTGAGTAGACCAATTCAGTAACCGTATAGCAGAAATATTGCGATTATTAATATTGCTCTTGCAAAGTATACATTATATCTTATTTTATCATCGAAGGCTAGGTAGCTTAGGAGCATTGTTCCTCACCGCCTCTTTCAATTTTTGCCCACTTTGTGATTGTTTTCACCCCCACATGAGCCTCAAATTGGACGTAAGTGCTTTGCAATGATATTTCCTAGATACCTAATTAATTCGCGTGTTTCCCTAGTAACATATGTGAGTAAAGTTGTTGAAAATATAGACATAGGTGAAGAGCTGTTGACATAAGCCTTTTGGTAAGAACTTAAGGGGTTTTCCGTGGGACCTTTCTGGCCAGTACTCTATTCCCAACGCTTATCCTCACTCTCAGGAATACTTAAGTTACTTGTAGTAGATAAGAAATGCTATTCGTATTCAGAAATTGTCGCTCTTTCCGAAAGAAAATTTTGTCTGTCTCACGATAGAAACTTCGCAATGACTGTCAATTCGATGTGACAACATTACCAGATAAATTACCCGTTCGTAGAATACAAATTGTTTGTCACCTCTGTTGTTAAACCGAGAGAATTCGAGGAATAATTTTGTTAGTTGTTTGACTTACTGAGACTTTTCCCTAACGAACTGTTTCCAATGTAGGGAGTTTGGAAGGCCAGTCATGTTGAACAAGTAAGATGAATACAATTGTAATATGCTTCGAGAAACAAAATGCGCCAGGATCAAAATAATGCGGCCAAAGTCACTTTACGTTTGGGAAGCTCAGATAAACAAGACTGCGTTTCCTTCTAAAACACGTCAAAGTCTCAAAATTGCAGAATCCGATTCTTCTCAAGGAAGCGAAATCTATTTGACCGATTAGTTTTTGGTAATGTCAAGAATGTGTTCAAGATATCATGTGTACATAAGACAATTTTCTAAATATTAGTTTAACTACCGATATTTCATTCTTTTCTCTTCAAGATATCATGACACCAAGAGTTGTATACATGTATTCCTCAGATATGCAGTTTTACTGAATACATTGCGTTTGGTAAAAACAATTCTACCTGTGTAAAACTTGTAGTCTTACATGGAAACACCATTTCTTGAAAACGCTGTATATTAGGAAGTATATCCATCCTCCTTAGGGTATGTTTTTCTCCTAATGTTGAAGGCACAATCAGCGACGCTTTTGTGATTGCTAAAATGAATCAGATGTGCAAAATATGCAAAGTAGACGGTGGGGTTTTTTTTACGCAGTGGTGGATGTTATGAACATATTAATTAAACTCGACGCTGGATTTCAATTAGTAGTTTTTGTACCCTACCTTGTTTGTCGTAGGAACTGCTCATACTGCATGCAATGCCGACAAGCACTAACTCAAAGATGGAGACACGAATAACACTTCTGTGGACAGTGTCCGTGCACTCCATTGCAGTCGCTTGAAAACTTCGAATACCATATGCACACGGTTTACCGCATTACTTAACGCTGCCATAGTGTTTGAATTGTTCAGTACACAGGACCTCCTGGTGACCTCCTATTCTCAGTGTGTAAACTTAATCAACTTGAAGTATCGATGTAGTGCGATATCAAAAGGAAACACGCGGCTACATGATTGTATTAACTTCCCTCGCCTAATATCCTGAAACACGATCAAGCTATGACCCACGAGAAATGGTTAAAGGTCATGACGTACTAACCGGCTATTACTATGGTAACTGCAGTTTGGCTAGAACTCGTCCATGAAATATCGCTTTACGCCTAATAATGGTTTTTTGTCTCTAAAACTCGCACGTGTCGCCCTAGACTTGACACGTCAGCCTTTAATTTATGTTCGCTCAACAAAAATTAAATATACAATATGATGACAGCGCGATAAACACGGCAGGAAATTTAAAAGTGTAGTACGCTTATTTGATCACATGTCTGGGAAGTGAACCTATCATCGTGTTGCATACCAGAATAACAACTTCATGATAACAATCCTGTTTTGTCATCTTTTCCTCGGCTGTGGTATCTTGTGACAAACCACCAAACAATAAAATCAAAATAGGGAGAAAAAACAAAGATCTGTGTCACCGCATTATTTTAAGACGGGTCTTATAGGATTTGACATAAACCTTGTATATTGGTGTCGGTGTCGGGAATTTTCATGAGTAACAACATCGTAATATTCTATCTTTGTGTAGTGATGTTTCTTACCTACATGCTTTTCTTGTTTAAAACAGCCAATACCATAATTGAAGAACTCTGTTTCATTCGCAGTTTGATGTCAATATGGATATCGACGTGTTACCTCCATTAACATGAACACAGAATTTAAATCATTAGTAAGTGAAATCAAATCAGCGACATTTGAATTGCGGAAACTCATTCAATCTAACACCCTATTGACTTGTGTCTACGTATCTGAATACAAAGTGTATCAAAGCATAGACCTTTTTCTCGAGGGTCTATGATCAAAGTAGCACAAAGAATTTTCTGAAATCACTATTGGTGTAACCCTTTCACTGCCGAGGTTTGGCTTAAAAACCCATTGTCACCTTAATTGCTTTAATCCTCCCAAGTAGTAAAGGTTTGCAGCTTTTACTATCGATAATTTCCAAAATCCTCATTTAGGGCATGGACAGTTTCCCTACTATCTATGATTAGGATAAAATGTGTTTATTCCATGCTCATCGTCCATTTCACTTCTTCGCGACCTGTCTTCGACCCCCACCCCCGTGAGTGTGTTCTCTAAATTTCTGGCAATTGTGTTTCTAAAGACATGGTCACGTGGTTAATGCACATCCTAAATGATTCCCAATATCGCATCACAAACACACAATACGGAGCCGTCGTTCCTGCGGACTCATAAGTGGAAAGTATTATGTCGAAAGAAACAGTAACTTGTACAGAAATTTCAAAGTGGTCAGGGAAAAGACGAATGAAAATCTAAACACTTTACCGCTGTCGTAGATGTCAAGGACAAGACATAAATCTCTTTTTACTTGTAACTTTATAATAAACTCGTTTCTTCGCTTCGATAAAGTGTGTATGTGCGATGTATGATAGTGAGCATGCGTGCGTGAGTGCTTCACGAACTCTACAACGTGTTGAGCGGTCTCAGTCAGAAAAATGTAACAACTTAGCCGGCTCTTAAACCACTCTTTTTTGGGAGTGGAGATTTAGCCGAGCAGTTCTGTCTGTGGCCTCTCAGCTAGGCGACTGATGCCGTATGTTGTGGGTTCGAATCCGATTGAAAACTAGCCGTATTTTCTACCCTGGGTTGGTAACACTGCTGGTGGACAGAATTGTCCCCGAGGTTATCGTTCGCCCAGTTAAAGCGATGAAATTCGTTTCTTCGCTTCGATAAAGTGTGTATGTGCGATGTATGATAGTGAGCATGCGTGCATGAGTGCTTCACGAACTCTACAACTTTTTGAGCGGTCTCAGTCAGAAAAATGTAATAACTTAGCCGGGTATTGAACCACTCTTTTTTTAGGAGTGGAGATTTAGCCGAGCGGTTCTGTCTGTGGCCTCTCAGCTAAACGACTGATGCCGTATGTTGTGGGTTCGAATCCGATTGAAAACTAGCCGTATTATATAGACTCCGACTCATCAACATTTGAAATTGTTTCATGGTCAGACGAAACTTTCCGTTCAGTAGATGACTCAAGATTGGTTGAGATTCCTTGAGATACCTAACGTAACTTTTAAGTGTTCGTCAAATGAACAACCATCAACATTCCTCCAAAACCGTTTTTCTTTAGCTATAAAATCCACTTTTCATTTATTTTCAAGCAGGTACTAAAGGACATGTCCCATGTGAGATGTTATTAAATATGCAGTGAATATTAACGTATGCAAACTACACGTACTGAAAAAAGAATCATGGCTTAAATACATAGAGACGGATTCTAAACACTGAGACACACTCGTGACATCGGCCGATGTACTACGGTCACAGAGTCAGAGAGAGAGAGAGAGAGAAGAGAGAGAGAGAGAAGAGAGAGAGAGAGAGAGAGAGAGAGAGAGAGAGAGAGAGAGAGAGAGAGAGAGAGAGAGAGAGAGAGAGAGAGAGAGAGAGAGAGTGAGAGACAGACAGACAGACAGACAGACAGACAGACAGACAGACAGACAGACAGACAGACAGACAGACAGACAGACAGACAGGCAGAGACAGACAGGTAGACAGACAGGTAGACAGACAGACGCACAGACTGGTAAACCTAAGAGCTTTTATTCATTACTGTGGGACTGGCTAATTATTAAACAAGCTTACTTTCCACTTTCCAGAGAGAGAGAGAGAGAGAGAGAGAGAGAGAGAGAGAGAGAGAGAGAGAGAGAGAGAGAGAGAGAGAGAGAGAGAGAGAGAGAGAGAGAGAGAGAGAGACAGACAGACAGACAGACAGACAGACCGGTAGACAGACAGACGCACAGACTGACAAACCTAAGAGCTTATATTCATTACTTTTGGACTGGCTAATTATTAAACAAGTTTACTATCCAGCACTCAATCCATCACACAGATTATATTAAATATGTATTTTCAGTCGAATTCAAATACCTATCAATGCTGTACGATACTAATAATAACTTTATTCGAATATGCATTGAATCAATGGTTTGAATAGAATGTTATTAAAAATCTTTTTTCCATCGTGGGAAGAACACATCTGGATTTCTAATGTCAGAAACATCACATATCTGAAACGTTCAAACACAGTGGTGTGATCAATACAACGGGCGATACACTTTCAAATGGCAAATGGCGTGTAAATGTCAAGGCTCAAACGGTTGAACTTAAACTCATACATCAATAACTAATTTATAAAAGTCCATGGTCAAACAGTAAAAAAGCGGCATACAAAATGCCGATTTTTTTGGAAAATGTTGTGATATAACGAACGATTTAAAATTGGCCTAAAAGAGACAATAGCTGTAACATTTCGAGAAATTTTCATTTTTTTACAGAAAAAGTGCATTTTCTTGATTTACCCTAATACAGATTAAACATGACACATGCATACAAAATATGCAAAGTTATTGTTGACAAATTAATTCTTGTTTCACTATTCCACCTTTCACTATTGTTCACTATTCCACCATGATTGCATCAGACATTACAGCGCATAGATGCTGTGTTGACGTGATTTGCGAAGTAAGACAAGAACTAAGTCTTTAGCTTTACAAAACAACGAAAATCACAATGGAAAGTACATCGAAGTTGTGTTGTACACCAGTTGCTCAGAAGGATTTCCAGATATTTATATAGAAAGGTAAGGCTTGGTGATCAGAGCGTCAAAATACCTACTAATGTTCAATCCGATATCTTGTTTTCAATGATATTGCCTCATTGGGCGACAACGAGAAGGTTCAGAGGCACTTTAAGCGTAAATTCTCACAGCAGAGTCAATATGATCAGTTGGTTGTTGATCAACAATCGAGAAAATAGATTAGTGAAATTCATGATATGATGGTCGCACGTCAATATCAGATTTGACGGTCCAACACCGTTATCTTGATACATATTAAGCTTTACAAGACATGTACTGTAGATACATTATCTCCAAAAATAAAACTAATGACCCAGTTTTTTAGCTCGGAATATGACGTGGGCTCATTGCAAATGATATTTCGTTCATTTTTTTATCAAAAGGCCTCGACTCGTTCTCTGAGTTTTCGTAAAATGACCATTTTAAATATTACGAAGTTTATTCTGAGACAACTTTGAAGCTCTAAAATTATCGTCTGCTGTAGTGCATATTATAGACTTGCTCCAAGTCTGGGGCCATATTGCATGTAAATATCAAAACAGAATAAATTGAAATACTGAACTTCAGCAGGCTGTCGCACTAACTGGTAGGCTACTGCGCAGATCGTGGGGTGAACGCCTTGCTTGGCCGGCCAGTAACTCAGCTGCAGAGAAAAGCCAGGCGACGGGGTGGGGGGGGGTCCTACGGATATGTATGTATACGTCTACGGATAGGTTACCACCTACAACCTTTGACGATGTTTTTACACTTTTTTGTTTTAAATGTCAATTCTGGTCTCCATTAGAATTCAATTGCAAACGATGATTGAGCCTTTTACAAGAATAGACGCCGGGTTGACAAAATATACTTTATGGTGGGTATTTCGACATACTTTGAGGAATATAACAAGGACTTGCAATTGACGTGCAAAAAAAAATGAAAAAAACGTCAAAAGTTACAGCTACTGGCTCTTTAACAGCTTTATTCCATGTATTTGTATTTTGAACCTGCACTAGACGTTCCTTGCGGAGCCATACTCTGTGCTTGAACCACCGGTATCGTTAAAAAGTAGAGGGTCTGTTTCTACGTTCTCGTCAGATGTACGTTGTCGTGCCCCGCCGGCGACAGCGTTCAGGTCGTCCCTGTTTCCACTTGTGACGTTAACCTGAACGGGTTCCCAATCGTCGGTGATATCCCGTAATACCGTGTTCTTACCGCCATATACCCTGACCTCCTCCTTGAACCCAACACAGGCCATCTCCCAAAAGAACTGGGCGTAATCAAGCCTGTAAAAAAGAAACACAAAAAGAGATGGCTGCTCTATCCAAAGACAACGCCCCTTATCATGTGTTAAGGAGTCTTCGGGGAGGGGGTCGGGTATTTGGCTACAACGTCAACCCAGGAATAAAAACTAATTCTAAGGTGGCGATATTTTTCGAAAAACGCAGTATAGTAACATGAATTTTAGGGTTCATTGTCTCCCTAATGAATCTGGCCAAATTGATAATTGATGGACTTTTTAGCTCCCATAGCCATATGTATATATGGCAATGGAAGCTATTCTTATAGGCTAGGGAAATGTCTGTATGTATGTATGTCTGTATGTCTGTATGTCTGTACGTCTGTATGTCTGTATGTCTGTATGTCTGTATGTCTGTCCGTCAACATCAAAAACTCCAAAACCGCTGTACATTTCATCTTGATATTTGGTGTGTACATGGATGATGGGCTGTAGATGAGATTTTGTTCAAATGAAGTTGTCATTGCCAAAAATATGCAAATTAAGTGAAAAAATGTAAAAACAGTCAAAATTGAAAAAACTCAATAACCACTGAGCAGATTACATGAAAAATTAGCATGTAAGTACTTTGGGCTGACATGAAATGATTGTGCACATCTTGGGTCAGTATCTTGGACTTGCTATTTTTCATGAATTTTTTTGTAATTTTCTCCCATTTTTGGTCAAAAAATCTTCTCTGAAACCACAAGTCCGATTGATTTGAAACTTGGTATGGAAGTGCATAGGAGTGACCTTTCCCAAATTTGGGCAAATCGTGGTGAAATTTGCATATTTTTAGTTTACACGTCCATAGACTCCCATGTATAAGGCAGATCTCCATAGACTCCCATGTATAAGGCCACGAAAAATAAAAATTTAGTTTCTCATCGTATTCATATTGCAAAAAGGATGCAGTGACACAATTTTTAGTCCCCACGGATGAAGTTCAGTGAGCTTATAGATTGGGTCATGTCCGTCTGTTCGTCCATCCGTGAGTCCATCCGTTCACGCAGATATCTCGGATATTTTGACAAAATGTCATGTGACCTTGATGACCTTTGATCTCAAATATACATATTTGTCCATAACTCAGTAACCACAAGTGCTACCACCCTTCATATATGGTATGATGGGACAGTTTATGACGCCACACATTGTACCTCATTAATTATGCACATATCTAATTTTAAGTGAGCCAATAAAGCTGGAGGTCTGATTTTTGGTATATAGGGATAACTTAGCAAAACAATTTTTTTGACAAAATTTCACGTGACCTTGGTGACCTTTGACCTCAAATATACATATTTGTCCATAACTCAGTAACCACAAGTGCTACAGCCTTCATGTATGGTATGATGGGACACCTTATGACGCCACATATTGTACCTCATTAATTATGCGCATATCTAATTTTGAGCGAGCCAATAGAGCTAGAGGTCTGATTTTTGGTATATAGGGATAACTTAGCAAAACAATTTTTTTGACAAAATGTCACGTGACCTCGGTGACCTTTGACCTCAAATATACATGTTTGTCCATAACTCAGTAACCACAAGTGCTACACCCTTCATGTATGGTATGATGGGACACCTTATGACGCCACATATTGTACCTCATTAATTATGTGCATATCTAATTTTGAGCGGGCCAATAGAGCTAGAGGTCTGATTTTTGGTATATAGGGATAACTTAGCAATACAATTTTTTTGACAAAAATGTCACGTGACCTCGGTGACCTTTGACCTCAAATATACATATTTGTCCATAACTCAGTAACCACAAGTGCTACAGCCTTCATGTATGGTATGATTGGACACCTTATGACGCCACATATTGTACCTCATATACATGCATATCTAATTTTGAGCGGGCCAATAGAGCTAGAGGTCTGATTTTTCCTATATAGGGATAACTTAGCAAAACAATTTTTTTGACAAAACGTCATGTGACCTCGGTGACCTTTGACCTCAAATATACATATTTGTCCATAACTCAGTAACCACAAGTGCTACAGCCTTCATGTATGGTACGATGGGACACCTTATGACACCACATATTGTACCTCATTAATTATGCGCATATCTAATTTTGAGCGAGCCAATAGAGCTAGAGGTCTGATTTTTGGTATATAGGGATAACTTAGCAAAACAATTTTTTTGACAAAATGTCACGTGACCTCGGTGACCTTTGACCTCAAATATACATATTTTTCCATAACTCAGTAACCACAAGTGCTACACCCTTCATGTTTTGTATGATTGGACACCTTATGACACCACATTCTGTACCTCAATAATTATGCACATATATCATTCTGAGCGAGCCAATAGAGCTGGATGTCTGATTTTTGGTATATAGGGATAACTATAGGAGAGAAATTTTTAGACCAAATGTCATGTGACCTCGATGACCTTTTACCTAAAATATATGTTTATGTCAATAAATAAGTAACCACAAGTGCTATGTCCTTTGTATTTAGTAGGATGGGAGACCTTATGACAACACACGCTTTACCTCATTAATTATGTACACATCTAATTCTGGGCAAGCGAATAGAGCTAGAGATCTGATTTTTTGGCATATAGGGATTAATTAGCAATATAATTTTTTTTTCAAAATGTCATGTGACCTCGATGACCTTTGACCTTGATTATACATATATATGCATATTTCAGTAACCACAAGTTCTATGCCCTCCAACTTTGATAGGATAGTCACATCTTGTACCTCATTTATAATGCGCATATGTATTTCTTGGCTGGCCAATACTGCTAGAGGTCTGTTCTTTTTTCCCGATTTAGAACCATAACTTAGACATGCCTCATGTGTTTCACATTGGGAACAACGACATAGACCTATGTGCCCATAGATCTCAACATATACACTCCAGTGATACTTCTTAATGACCACATTTTCCTGCCCCATCAAGACTAATACTCCTATTACAAGTGGGGACTATGTCATTGTAAATGACTTGTTGAGTTAATGGTTGTATCACAGTATTCGATATATCTAATTCTGTATTTTTTCCATTTTATATTCTGAATAATTACATTAAACATATTTCACTGTCTCCAGTACATTTCATTTAAGTATTTTCACTTCATGCACTTTATCCCTTTCACACATGTTCAAACATCTGACCAGAGAACAAACACTAAATAGTCCAGGATGGGAGCTACAGTGTCATTGACGCTATTTTTTTAAAGTATGTCTATGACGTCATTTCGTTGAAAGATAATGGCAATAATTTGTGGTGCTAATATTATCACCCCTCTAGCCCTCCGCCTCCGCTGCAGAGGTTACTTTGGCAATAAGATCATCTTCAATTCGGAAGTCAGCAAAACACAGTCTTGGCAGTCTAATTAACAATACAATGAATTTTAAATACGCGGATGAGAACACCTTAGTGTGAATGAAACGCCATGCACTTTAAAGACATTTAGTAGACAATTGTTTCTGAATCAGGTCACATGCAAATATGGTTCTTATGATGGTTACTTCAAAAGAAATGCTCAAAATTACCCTAAAACGACTCAGGATGGACTTACAATTTTATGATAGAGAAGACTGTATTTACGAATTTTGTCTCGAAGATGATTTGATGCCAAATGTACTGGCTTCAAACGAATCAATTTTAACCGAAGAGGTGAAGGCAAATATGTCACGCTGAATAAAATGGTGAAAATTAGAAGTCATGTAAACTGGTGAAGTGACTCAGCAACGAAGTAATTGTGCACTATATTAGATTATCGAGCGTGCGAAGAGGACCATTAATAAATTATATAAACGTGACTTGAAATGACGTTGATAGATTTTATATCAGCCTTACATACCAGCGCCTTTGTATGATTATGAAATTATATCACTTACTAGAACAGACAACGTGGGTTTAATTCCTCTTGAACTCAAAAAATCCATCTAGATCAAATAGAGAGGAAGATGGTGGCACGTGTGCTTGTCCTCTCTGAAGTTGTGGGACAGCGGGAGAACTGAGACTGTTGGCAGGCAATATCGTAATATGATGGCCTCTTTAACGAGGTTTTCGCGCAGCGAGTAGAAATAAAAGCCTAGACCGACCAGTATACGAAAACTGAAACACAGTAATATTTGGAACATGTCGTAATCTGCCCTTCGTGATTTTAATATGTCTTCACTCGTCGTCTGTTACTAATTTTTTTATTTAAAAAAATCAACTATTGGGGAATGTCACCGATGGGCAATGCTTAAGATTTATAGGGTCGTACTCCTTGAACTTTGCGAACAGAACGTCTAGTTCAAGTTTGTTTCGTTCTCCCACTATTCAAAGGAAATAAAATTATTTGATAATTAATAAACCTCTTGTGTAGGTTGGTATTGTTTCGAACTCTAGACTCGCAGGGCGCCAAAAAAGTCACTGACAGGCCACGTGATAGAAAGACGACCACACGCCGAGAAGGTAAAGACACAAAAAACAAACGAAACTACTATAGCTTTTGACCGTGTACCCCGGGGGTACTGCTACA
>NC_091939.1:8158723-8191223 GCF_041260155.1 Ptychodera flava
AATGTGAGATGTTTCCATGGTAACCATTCAGAAGTAAAAATTACCAGTTTTTCAAAGATTTCACCTGAAATCCAGTATCAAACAGAATATGTTATATCAAAGGGATATTTTGGGTTAGAAAGACCAAATATCCAGTGTAAAAATCCAGTAATCAACAGAAATATTATACTAAAGGGATATTTTGGGTTAGAAAGACAAAACATGATATCCATTTTTACTGCCCTGTGTTTCCATAGTAACCTATTTGCATTTTAAAATTTCAAAGTTTTTTCAAATTCCATTAAAAGTAATCAAAGTTACTACGCAAATGCTCTCCTAAGTGTATTTATCACAGCATGAACTCCATGTTCATTTTGTTTCATGTTGCCATGGTAACCATTTAGGTAACCACAGTTTTTTTTATTTAAAACCATGCATATTTTAGATCAGGGGTAGTTTTTTTCTATAACCAGACAAGAAAAGGCTATTTTTTGAGATTCTGCCCATGAAGTGAATTTTCTAGTCATTTGATGTCTATACTTGCACACCTTTAATACCCAAGGAAACAGGTATAATGGACGACAGTGGACGACTTTGTGACCTATTAACAACCTGTTTCACTCGCAGAGTTGTATGCAAACTTTAAAAGTTGCCATGACAACCTGACAACAACATGGCCTTTTCAGCACTGAGACATACTGTAGCAGGGCTAAAATTGGCAATGGCCCTTCTGCCGGGAGGAGGCATAATTTCTGTGTCATTGTGATTGATACATTATTATCAAAATACAACAAGAATGCGTTTTTATTGGCCATCGTTTCCTGTGCCTGTCATTCAAGTACGTCAGTTCAGATATTGAAACTTTGTTGCAAAGTTCCACCGCACGGCCGGTCGTCTTCGTAATTTCCAGAACAAAGTCACATTATGTGCCCAGCTGGGTTTGACTGCATTTATCTAGCTCGTCCCAAAGTGACGGACGGAATGGTGAAAAACGCATTTATTGATTCGTCAAAGGCCTGTGGATTCGCTTATTTTTGCACAAGTGCTACACGGACATAGGAAAAAGTTCGACTCACCCTAGCCCTCTCGTTTGTTTGATACAACCACGGTCCATGATAAGAGTTATCGAATCAAAAACTGTAGCCGTGCTCGAATACAAATGTCTTCTCATTAAATTACGTCATTCTTGATATACAAAAGTTAGCATTCCAAATCTGTCACCCTGTTTTTTTTTTCAAAGTTTGGAGAAGGGCGGCATTTCCATCTGAATGATTGAACAACGTGAAACGCAAAATTCCATCGCATATTATCCGGCAATATGTACACTGTACAGTAGAAATACTGTATACGCTCCAGGTACGTATAACTGTAACCTTATACTCCACAAAATGGCCACAGGCGGCGTCAACTTTCTGAAAGGATTTCCTAAACGTCCTACTTGTTACCTTAGAGACTCACATGTGATGTCCTGAAAAGTATTCTCTGCAGTAATTCCAGTTTCTGTCAATATGCAAAGCTGAACGACATGATTATATCACGAGACGTAGTGTACAGACTACACATTCACGTGCACGTTCACTCAATAGCGCTGTTCACGGTTACAGGTTTGTTACTAAATATAGCTGTACGCGCGCGACATCGGACACGCAGCTTGAAATGCGGACAAATTTTATCAATGTTGCACGCGTGGCTGTTTTTGCAGCTTGTACTCTGAGTCGTGAATATGTTTTTTAGTATTCATTGTTACACTAGCAGTCGCCCACTGAGATGTATTTTTGTCGTTCTTGCATGCGTAATTTTCAAAAGCGTAATCTAAAAATGCGGACAAATATTTATTTTTGCATATTAATGAGAGAACAGTGACGTAAACTGTGAACGGCCCTATTGCGCCTGCTCATATTGGCAGACTACACTGGCAAAAGAATGCGCATGCGTACAGTTATATTTGTAGCACAGATCTCGTGGAAACTTATGCCTTTGCTCTATTTCCATCCCAAAACTTCCTTGATTGCTTACATTTAATGCACATGAACAAAATAAAACCAACAACGTCAGCATAGGGAGAGGGTTTATGCTTTTCGCCACAACTACAAATGCCACGCTGAAGATACGTTTACAAGGCCAATTACACTGGCATAGACTCTCCACAGTCGCTGTGCCTTGTTTTGTGCACGCCCACGACTGCCACGATGGGCCTGCCTTTTAAAGCTACGCTGTGCAGCTCAGCAGCTGTGAGCACGCGCTGTCAGACACAGCGACTGTCAGTTTTTGCAAGTATATGAATATTCATAACGGTAGTGATGTCAAAAGGAACACCTAACTGGGCGCAGAGAATATACGTACGACAATAGTTCTTTTACCGGTTCCATGATGCAGTGCTCGCCAGGGTGTACAAAGCGTACGTTAGAACTTTTTAGCCGTAGGGTACACGCAGGGTACGTTACTCATAGAACTCTTTGGCAGATTACACCCTGACCTGTATTTTCGTCGCTGATGGTTAGATTATACACGGGGCACTATTTGGTATTGCAAATTCGTGTCATTCTTCTATAACAATCCGTTGTACAAAACAAATCAGCATGATTTCGCTGTTTTGAGCTTATATACGGTGTTTGATAACATCACAGCAATGCATTGTGGGACAACCGGGAAAAGGTCTATTAGAAGTCACCCCTGTTGACAAAATTAAAATAAACAACACCTCTTTTTCAGAATTCCCACAGCTTCAATGAACTGTTATTATATTTTTTTATAATACTTATAGCCCCTAAACTTGTAATAATAATAATAATAATAATAATAATAATAATAATAATAATAATAATAATAATTACTATACACGGGAGGTTGTTTCGCTTCTATCAGTAACTGGGTTGTAGTGAGGCACACAGTCGCCATATAATACTGCTGTTTTGCCAATCTTCCCATATGTCTTTCAGTAGCTTCTTGTTGCCATGACCATATTCTACTGCCTCTTTGGTATTGAGGGAAGCCATACTCCAAAAGAACTGTGTGAAATCTATGTAGCATCCATGAGATGTAAAGCAAACAAACGGCGCGTTTAAAGGCGAAATAACAGGCTTGCATATAAATTCATCATGATAAAACCTATGCAAATTGTGATACCAGGAAACAGCGCAACAGTTTTGCCAGACGATGTGGCAACATGTTCAGGGGGTTCGACTTCGATACCACGCGGGCATATACATGTGTATGGCCATAATACAGACATGAAGACTCATAAACTGTAAGCTTTAAGTGGGGGGGGGGGGAAGAGAAACAGAGAGAGACAGGGAGAGAGAGGGGGGGGAAGGGGGAGGGAGGATTTTATCGATGCCTTATTGCACCAATTTATATCGCTTATCGATGTAGTCTTATACTAGTAACATTATTGGGACGTTAAAATAAAGACAATCGATGGCCTATAGTTCTTTTACCGGTTCCATGATGCAGTGCGCGCCAGGGTATACAAAGCGTACGTTACGCATAGAACTTTTTAGCCGTAGGCTACACGCAGGGTACGTTAATCACAGAACTCTATGGCAGGGTACATCCTGACCGATATTTTCGTTGCTGGTGGTTAGATTATACACGGGGCATTATTTTGCATTGCAAATTTGTGTCATTCTTCTATAACAATCCGTTGTACAACACAAATCAGCATGTTTTAGCTGTTTTGAGCTTATATACGATGTTTGATAAAGTCACTGCAATGCATTGTGGGATAACCGGGAAAAGGTCTATTGCAAGAGGGGCGTATCACCTATGTTAAAGCGTAGCAGATACGCCCCTCTTGCCCTGGGCCATCGGTTTGCTTGGTAATTTCTAGGAAATATTACAAGATAATTTACCTACCTTAGAACCACTTTTGCAGTCATGCCCAGAATTTCTATGGCATGAGGTGTACTTGAGTCCTCTGGAGTATGTATCCTGTACAGTTTTAGGCTGAGATATACCGTGTCGGCCAAAAACTCAGTCAAGTTTGTCAAACTTGCAAAATAGAATACGCACGTTGCCAGAAAACGACGTATACTCGAACCAAGATGGCGGAACGAAAGCGGTCCGGTTTCATTCGATGTTAAGAGTAGAACAAACCATGAGGTTAGATCAAGCGGTAAGATGAAGTACCTCAAGGGGGCTTTGTCTACGTCAGAGTCAATTGTACCGCTGACTGATATCACGATATTGTACACACAAACCACCAATAGAATAAGTGTCCGTGACCGTGCCCAGGCCTCCGAAAACGGAAAAAAGGCTAAAGCTTTGAAATTTGACAAAGAATTGCGAGATATTTCCCGTTCTGGTTCACAATCAATTGTAGAGTTTTCGGTAAAGCCGTACAGAAGTATGGTAACGCTGACTAGCATGAACGACAGTATCGGGTACGTGATATCACAGGGGGTTGTCTACATGTCCGTCCCCAGGGGTGGGTAGGTGTTTCGTTGTATCGCTCATAAAGATATATTCTACTAGCAAGGTATTACTGAAGTCTTCAGTTATACCTTGCTGGTGCGTTCGTTGTTGACTTTGTCAAATTTAATCCGGTGATAATCTGGTGAGAGCGTCCACAGATTAGTAATTTACCCTTGATTACTTTGGCTAAGTAGGCACTCAAACTCATCAGATAATAGACGCGCAGCATGTTGATACAACGTATACGCAAGATTGTCAAGGGCAGTGCTAAGTTAAGACCGAAACACCAAAGGTTGGTAGAATATATCTTTATTAGCGATACAACGAAACACCCATCCACCCCTGGGGACGGACATGTAGACAACCCCCTGTGGTGATATCAACAATATCCGAGAAAAGTGTATAGTTTCACATTTGACGAGATCAAAGTTCTGTGATGAATATCCATCAAAACACACCACGAGTATTGCAAAATTAGCCGCCATGAATATGAAGGCAGAGAGCATAGCAACAGTCAAAATGCACCATGATATTCTTAGTTTAGACAGTCTGGTCTCCATGTTACCCTTTCTGGTCTCGCTTTTCAGAAGATCCAAGGTATGAAAGATTTACAGCAAAGTATTACCTCTATTGGTAAAAGTTTACCTTCTTGACTCCCGGAATCAATTAAGTAGCTATCGAGCTGTCCAAAGTGCAAAGTACCGGTTGGTCAGGTTATCGATATGGACGGATTTGACAGTCAATGTAACGATCAATAAATCTTTTTAATGATATGTCGTCTACATTTTGGTTATATTCAGTGCACCGTGGCTTTGATGTGCGGACTGCTTTAAGCAAAAGCGCTTAGCAACTTACAAGACTCATTCGTTTTATCGATTATTTGCAAAGATGTACGCGCGCACATATTACATACATTTATGCAATGTATCTCAACAAAGCACAAGCTTCAGCTTTTTAATACTTGTTTTCGCCTTGTACACAATGCGTCACCAGCCTAAGTCGGAGTAAAGAACAGAAGTGAGATGGTCCAAAATAATAAAGTATACTCCAGAAAAGTATAAAGAAGCCGTTTGACTGACCCATGTGCATCACATCATGGACGAAAATGTTTCTTCGTTAAGTCGGTCTGGGAATTACGTAAGCAATTTTTATTTGTCCAAAATGTTTTCCTCGCGTCGAAATTAACATGATCCTTGTTATTGCTGTTATTATGATTTGGTCGATTGCAAAAAGATGAGGATGGGTGACAACGTAGAAGTAAATTTTGGTAGTTTCTTTAAAATTGCATATGTCGAAGGGTACAGTCAAGAAATATGATGAGAAAAATTGTCTCCTGCCGGCGTTTTTAGATACATCGTATGGAAGTACGCCATACACTTTGACTTATCACCCAGTGGTTACGCCACTGTTAAGCCCTAAGTAATTTCTTCTCGGCATAGCTGATCTACCAGTCTTGTGCACTGTTGAACGCATGTTTTTGTTTGATTTTAAGGGACGTTACGATCGTTTATGAAGAAAATGTTAAAGATTGATGGAAAGGGTTTAGCAGAAACAATTCCATTTCAAATTGCTGGAGAGGTGGACTTCCCAGTGGAAAATCATTTCAAAAATGGGGGCGCTGCACAGGTCATATGTATTTCTTTCTGAGCGTCGACATGTACATCTAGGTCACGCATAATATATACCTCCAAAGTGATAAGCATAAGGCACGGCACCGCTGATTCACGTCTTCTAAATGGCTTCCTTGAGAGAGAAGGTTGCACTGATCACAGGTAAGCATGAAGTGGGCGTGCACCAAAGGTGCGATGTGGACAGGGTAGTTTTAATAGTGTAGAGTGTACGTTCCGACGTTCTGGTACGTACACTATCCCCATGGGTATTGTCGACGTACTAGAACGTCGGAACGGTGCACGAACTCTACACTTATTAAAATTACCCCATTAAAATTACCCAGTCCACATGCTTAGAGCTATGCATGTACACCGGCAACTCCAGCCACCTGTGGGTGCACCAGCCAGTTCACAAGTTGATATGTGGTACATACATGCACAGTCACTCGTGATCTATTCAGCTCTGGGACTATTCGCCCCATAGACGTGTGTACATAAGCGAGAAAAAAAACCTGTTTTTTTTCTCGCTTATGTGCACACGTCTATGGGGCGAATAGTACCAAAGCTGAATAGATCACGAGTGACTGTGCATACTTGATATAAAGGGGATCCTTCTACGCGGCGGGATCGGGAGTGCGTATGTAATTTAAAGGGCAGAGGTCACACAACGTGAAAGGGAGCTCCCTAAAAGTAGCTGTGTTGAACGGGAGGGATTTTCTGGGCAGTTTCATGCTTCACCAACCCATGAACATCTGTAAAATGCTATCGTACTCAATGTCAGATTTTCGAGCGTGAGAATAGGAAATTGATCAAAAACGTAGCTTCGGCCAAACATAGACCTCGAGGGTCTATCGGCTAACCATGGAGGCAGGAAGTCTTCCTACCATGCCAGGAAGTCCCAAGAGATTTTGACTGGTTGACCTCGCTGTTAATTTTATGCAGGAAATTACAATAACAATGCTTGGTCGGATGACGCAGTGCCTTGAGGGTGGGATCACCAGTGGTATATGGGGAGGAGTACCTTCCCGATGGTGATAAGTGGTGCAGATTACCGTCGCCTAGGTGACTGGCGTATACGCGTGCCAAAAGACACCTATGGTTGATTTCCTGTTGACTAGTCGGATGGCAGAGTTGCAAGTACCTGGACTGAACCATTTGGTTTTTTGTGGGTGTCGGTGGTACTTTGACAATATAAGTAAAGATGCACATATATTGAGTTTATTGTCTTGTTTATGAGCGGCCAGTATTTCCAACAGCATAAATTATGTGCATTTGCCCTTGAAGAAATAAATAATTTTCGAATAAAACATCGCGAATGTAACTACATTCCTTAAGCTCGACGTACACTTAAGTGCCTCAAAGAACCATGAAATCGCCCGACTTTCGATTGAAGAGATGAGTTTTGCCAAACCGCGTATACAGAAAAAGTGGCTGATGACTTTATTTTTAGAATCATAGACAGTATAGCGAGATGTAAAAAATGTGAAACAGGCTCCCCACCTAACTATCCTAAATGTTTTTGTGTCGAGTTTGTGTTTGATTCGTTTCGAAAATGTGTTCCTACATTCTTATCCGATTGTTTGTGTTAATGAAATGTTTGTTTGTTTCGCTTTGGATATTTGTAGAGAAGTTTGGATTAGTGTGTACGGTAATGTTTTGTTTGTGTGGGGAAAGCTTATGGCGAGACGCAGCCGGACCTATGTTGTTACAAAAGTTGATAGAGTCGCCCTTTGACGCTTGCGTTTCGAAACCCGAGTGTGGTTTCTCATCAGTCGCAGTGTAGATTCTGTCCTTAGTTTGTGTTTGTGAAAATTTATTTTAATGCATTTTAGTGGTCTTGCTTTCCGATTAGCGAGGCAAGTATATTAATTTTGGTCACGTTGTGAGTCCGTTTGGTGGTTCGGTTTGTTTGTTCTATATTTCTTTACTTCGGTAAATTTTGTTTTGACTGGTGTGTCTTTTAGATTTTTGCGGAGGTTTGTGAATTTTTAGGCAATAAGTACCACTGCGGGGTACGGATTTTATGTTTATTGGATCAAGATACTTACAAGTATCCTGGTTGATGTGCTTGTTCTCGTACATTTTAATTAATAGTTCGTTTACTTTGTTTACTGTTTGTTCTGGCTTGTTGTGTATAATACTGAGTGTTACGTAATTGCCTTTCGCATTCGAGTACGTAATCGTTTGTGTTGACAATAACGAAAAACCGACCCTTGTCGAAGGGTTATTTTCCCAAAATTTGTCTATTGTTTGCAAGCTGGTTTATCGCGATTCTTTTGGCACTCGACATGTTTTGTTTACTTGTTAGAAGTGCGAGTTTAGCAGCTTCAGGTAGCTTTCAAGTTTTTGGGTTTTTTTGTTGTTCGTGGAGTCCAATTTGACTTTTCTTTGAATTGGTGTTGCGATTGTTTGTGTCTCACGATGTAGCGTAGTCACATTATACGACTTTATTTGTTGAAATCCTGAGGTGGTTTTATTCTGTTTGGTTTTATTGGTGTCCGAATGAATTTTAAGGCTTTTGCCTAGTACTATTTTTCGGAGTTTCATAGTTTGAGCGATGATAGGTTGTTGTTGAATTTCATGTTGTTGTCGGCTTTTCTTTGGAAATAGCTGATTTATTTCCACGGCCATGTTTTCTGTTACGTTACTGTGATTGTTTACTTTGTATTTAATGTTGTGTTTCAGTTGTTTGTTATGTGTACGATTTTTGTTATTTCTTTTAAGTGTTTGTGTGTTCTATGTCATTTTATCGTATTTTTTTGTAGTTCTCTTTTTGGAGTATTTGGTGGCCCTGAAAAGGGCCGCTTGGTATGGGTTTTTGTTAGCGCTTGGCGCGTTTGTTTTGGCGATGAGCCTAGCTTTTTTATGCTTCTTTTCGCCGATTCGATGTGCTTGGTGAGTAGGTGTTTGCTGCCTTCTTGTCACTGTGTGTGCGTACATGGACAGTCTGCATAGCCCTTGAATGTGGTCTCGATTTTGATCAAACTTACAATTTAGGAGTATATATCAAAACTGATAAATGATTTATGTGATTACTGTAGCTATAGATAGGCTACATTCAGGACGCGCAGCGACGGGCAGTAATTAGTAGGCAAAACAGGTGGTTTTCACCGTGGGCAGAACTCGGTGTAATGATACTGAACATTTATAGTAAGCCTGTCACCTTAAGCCCTTGAAGGTAATGCTGTAGGTGAAACAAGGACTTCAAACGCACGATGGTACAAACAACACCACAAGTGAAACGTACACATAGAAATACACGCGTTCCTACGTTGTGCCCGCCCGGGCCACGCGATTAAAATATGACTGATACTGCTGGATAGTGTTAATTGGGTCGGTAAACAGTCAATTAATAGTTTAATTGACTACGTGGGTGATTGGCAGGTCGTGTCCAACGACGCATATGCAAAGCAGGCCAAAAGACAAAAGCCCCCAAAGATATTGACAGCTGGCCAGGGGTCACCATGAATACGTAATGACGCTTCACTACGCAGAAACTGCATGAACTGCGTAATCAAGCCCTTCTTAACCGGTCAAACCCTCTTGGCATTTTCCCTCATGTACCTCCATGGGCCATAGGCCCTCGAGAAAAGGGGTCTATGCACGAGCCAACAAAGGAATGGCACTTCGGCAGTTTTAATGAATTCAAACTGCTGTCACTCATACTGAGTCACGTGAGTAAACATTAGTTGAGTAAATATCACAGTTTACCGAGTCAATATGTTCTTCTTCGCATATCTACCTCAATGCAGATCCGGAGGATAAGAGCGCATGAATGGTTATTTGTATACGTAGACGTACAATCATAGGAAAAAACGAAAAAAAGAATCAACATTGACAAAAACAATACAGAATTGCTACCGATTTCGGTGGTTCTCTTTTTGGAGAATGTGGTGGCCCTGAAAAGGGCCGTTTTGTTTGTGTATGTTAGAACACAGTTTCGCTTACCTCCACCTATGGCCCATATAGCGTTGGCTCAGTGGATTCGGGTACAAGGACGGAACCTTCTGAACGACACACGCCAGAAAGCAATTTACTTCAATCTCTCTGTTGCCACTACTCCGTCCACCCTCATGAGCGTTTTTTTTTCTCGCAAGATATCGCTCATCCCGACATGCTCCTCTTCTTTCCACCAACGGTCCCTCTATCACCCTGGGTCCACCAAAGTCAAGAAGTGTTTGTACTGAGAATTCCAAATGCCTGCGTTCTGTTGGCATGCGTATCGGGCCCGATATATTCTTAGGCTATATGATTTTTGCTGATTCCTTATCAATCTGATGATGAAATTGTACTTCTTTTTACTCGTTTTTTTTTTACGGTCAACAAGTTGTTTCTTTATCTGCAATTCGGTGTCTCTTGTAGTAAAACAAATAATGGAATAAACATCGCACTGAGTGCAGTCAATGTTCACATTTTAAAAACTTATCCTAATTTTAGCGATTGACAAGACGACAAGGTCATTACCGAAGTGCGAATGGGAGATCTACGCCACTGATTCATAAGACCCATATTTACTGACAACGCTGTCGTTCCGTCCATGGCACTGCAGGCTTATTTGTAACCGACGGCCAGTAAAATTGACCCCCGCGGCTACTCATTAGATTTGGTCGCAGTTTTCACCTTTTGTTAACTTCGCTAGTATTAACGGTATACAGTCACCTGTAATCTAAATATGCCCATATATGGTCAAAGGGGCGTTCCTTTGTATTCTAAATGCCCATGTGAGGGCGCTGTTTCTAAAAAGCGGTCACCCGCTTAAAATTTCTGATTGGTTAGATTTTCTCTTTCCAAGGTAACTGTAGCAAAATTGGACCAGGTGACAGTATACCTTTAACAGGAAAATGATTAACAAGTATGGCCATGGAAACAACACATCCTTCAAGCGACATCATAAGGGGCCGTAGATAATTAAAATAAGGGCACGTTAAATGCAATTGCTGTGGGGGTTGACTGTATTTCGATTACCGTGCGCAAAAATCGCATCATCCACTAAAATGAAATATACATTGTTGTCCAATATAAAAATTACAAAGTAAGTCATATATTCAACATTTTGTATGCAGTACTCAGTAGCGAAAGCCATCTTATGAGGTACCGTTACCGGCTATAGGCCTCCCACCACAGCCTATAGCCGGTAACACAGCCCTGCCACGGAGAGCAAGCTTAGACGCAGCGTACCCCCTCCCACAGGTGTCTGGAATTGCTATGTGTGGAAGGGCCCTGCTCTCTGTGTATACCACACTGGCAATTTCAGGCACCTGTGACCCCAACCACAGACAGGAGTGTTTCCAACTCCAGTAGAAACACAAGATCTCAGCAACACGTTTAGAAGTAAAATTCAATACACTAAACCTCTCTTCTTAACGTGATCGACCTTTTCCGTACGTTTCGGTACGATCGAACGAATACATCAGAAGTTGAAAACAGGTGGTTGGTCGTATGATGTGCTTCCCCTACGAGTATGGCGGGAGTCACACTCACCATGGATCGATCATGTCGATAATATCGTGATGATTACATGCTCTATTCTGAAAGATGAACAACATCAAACATGTCCAATTTTGCACTTTGTTGTCAATCTTTCAATGTCTTGATAGTGAGTGCCGTTCTGAGTACCAGCTCTTGAGTAAGTGGATCGAGGCACTGTAATCTATTACATTGTTCTAGTGGTACTCTCCTACAGAATAGAATCAGCACTCGCAAGCACTAAACAAATTTGAACACTTTCTGAGCACATTTTGCAAGATTTTCTCCGAATCATCTTGTGTAATATGTTCATTTTTCAGGTGCAAGTTCTGGTATAGGTGCTGGAACTGCCACGCACTTTGCATCACTAGGTTGCTACCTTGCATTGTGCGGACGAAATAAAGAAAACTTGGAGAAAACTGGTAAACAGTGTGAAGCTAATGGACTACCAAAGGACAAGGTAATGTCAGTCTTACAAAAAATCAGCATACATTAATAGACTATCAGTTTCAGCATTATCAGTTTGTGTCTCCAGTCATTGTATTAGCTACTATGAGTTTGGTTTACTTACAGATCCTACTGATACAAGGGGATCTTTCCAAAGAAGAGGACTGCAAAGCTGCAGTGGAGAAAACTATCGAATATTATGGTCGCCTAGATTCCCTGGTGAGATCATCATTGATATTATTCAATATTGTAGAACAATGATATGGTCACCTACATTTTGCTTCCAGCATTTGTGTCTGGGACAGCAAATTACATATGTAAGGAATCCCCTGGTATGTGCAAAACAAGTCTGTAATTTCCCGCAATTTTAATGCTACTCTTTTTGTATACATATCACCCACATGTATTTCACATGTACAAACATTTTGTCCTCAACTCAAACAAAAGATCATGGAAATACATTGACACGATGGAACTAATTTTGGATAATTGGATGGTGAAGTAATGTCGGCCTAATCTGCAATGTAAACTAATCTTCTGTTCTTTTTAAGTTACACACTTGTTTTATGAGTAATTTGCAATATTGCAACATTCAGCTATAGTGCACCTGACATTTTTGAGAAATTTGAAAAATATAAAGATCCAATTATCTCAAATTACTTCCAATCGTGTTCATTAATCAAATGTTTTCTCAGCATCTACAATGTATTGAATTTTAAGGCTTTGGTGATGACGTTTCTCCCATACGAAATCACCTTATAAGATACTTATGATAATCTCATAAGATTCGTGTAGTATTTGTAGTGAAACCAGTTTGACTGGCAAAATTATAAGAAACAAAAGAAAAAATACCTAACTTATTTTCTTATAAGAATTATGGAAACATTTAGTTTCTTATGAGGATATTTACAGGATATTTACCATTATTGTTTTCTTTCAGCAATGTCGAATTTGCGATGTGAGTACTTCAAACCCTTTCACATGGTGATACCGACTCTGTTAACCTCTCTTTGCTTTGGCTAGGGGATAAGATACCTGTTAGATACTGTACAACGGTTGAACACGACAAAGTTTGTGGAATCAAACGTATTAAGGTAGTATGCACCTCGAAAGTGAAAGACTTAAACTTTTGCTCTAACTTTCCTTAAGGAATCTTTCAATCATTCTCTATCCAAATCAAGAATAAAAATAGGGGATCACCGTGCAAATTTTGGTACTAGAGAAACAAATTACCCAAGATTTACCGATATTAGAAATTCAAAATGGCCGCCATCCCTGTGTTAACTCTATGGAGAAAAAAAATTCGATTTTCGAAAAACTAAGCCGGTGAAAAGTTTTCTTTCACCAAGCGCTTTAAAATGAACCCCCACATGTGGTATATCAGAAGTTAATTGTAAAAGTTTTTGAGTCCGAATGTCTGTCCCCGAGGTGCGTTCTACCTTAATGATTTACGACCAGAAACAATGTGTTACTTAAGTCTGTAATACTTTTTTCCTTCAAGATCAATAACGCTGGCATCTTTGAGAAAGGAAGCATAGAAACAACATCCCTGGAGCAGTTTGACACTATTATGAACATCAATGTGAGATCTATGTTCCACATTACAATGCTAGCTGTACCTCATCTTATAAAGACCAAAGGTTAGTACATTTTTATTCAAAATTTTATGATGTCGCAAATCTTGTTCACGCAGCCAATAACGCTGTTTTGTGCCATATAAACATGGCAAGTGAAGGATGTGGTTGTTTTATGTGAAAGTATGATAGAATTATCCGTACACATACATATAGTAATGATTTGGAACATAGAAGGCTTTGCATTTGTCCAATTTCAATGATAATTACAGACGTTCGAATTAACAAATAGATGATCTTTTGTTCTAAGGTTCTATCGTCAATGTATCCAGTGTAAATGGTTTACGATCGGTGAGTTTAGTCATTCATTTCCTACTAAACTGAAAGGGGATCCCTGAGTCCCCAATCCTTATTATTGTATACATACTGGTATGCACAGTAACTGGCCATGATAGTTACCCTAAAACAGTACATCATGAGGCTGTAGGCCAAGGCTGACTGTTGGGAAGATTGAAAGGCCCAGAGGGAAATGAATTTTATACATTGGGCACCCAAATATGGCCAGTTAGTACAAATTTTGTAACATATACGTCGTACATCAATTTTAGACTGTAAAATTGAGAATTTTGATCACTTGTCATGGTTGCAGACAACACCATCTTAGCTTCTAAAGTTTTTGTAGAATATACACAAGCATAGACAGCAATTTCAATCTTATCCAGGTAACGTTTGTCTGAAGTGTTACCAAGTTGGTCGATTAACAGGTGGTTGACCGATAACAAGCTTTTTTGTCAGTGCACAAATGTTGTGAACAACGGTGCAGTCCTTTAATATTATCAGTTTTGCTTCAAGATAAAACTGATAAACAAACTATAAGATAGCCTCTTTAACCCTTATTCGAGGAGACTACATGACATTTTCATATTGATGTTACTGTAGTTTTAACCGTTAACTTTTTCATGCAAATGTTCTATTCCAGTTTCCTGGTGTATTGGTTTACACCATGTCAAAGGCCGCAGTAGACCAGTTCACCAACTGTATAGCAATCGGTGAGTCGACCAATTCAGTAACTGTATAGCAATTGGTGAGTAGACAATGCGGTAACCGTATGGCAATTGGTTAGTAGACCAATTCAGTAACTGTATAGCAGTTGGTGAGTAGACCAATTCAGTAACTGTATAGCAATTGGTGAGTAGACCAATTCAGTAACTATATAGCAATTGGTGAGTTCACTACATTTACATGTACTCTCCTTCAGAAAATGACATTGTTAAACTGACACTGACACATGCATGTTCAGAAACTGATATAAGTAAGTAAATAACTAAATGAACTATCAGTAACCGAAGTTGCAAAGTTTTCTTAACAAAATGCAAATATGACTTGGCTACAAGCAAAGCTCATCAAATTGTGACGGCTGATTTGTAAAAAAAGTGGTATTAAAATTTCATAATTCTGTCCAACTCAAGAGCTTATGTATGGACCCCTTTTGACAGTTTGAGAGCCAATTAAATGGGCAAGTTAATTTTTCAAAGAGATCAGACATTAGATGGCTGTTATCAATTCAAGTTGACAACAGTTTTTAATTCTTGATTTTAGATGGTATCGAATAAAAATTTCAAAATTGAGTATGAACAGAAATTGAAAAACGTTAATGTATTATTGCACAAAACCAAGTAATTGTTCCCTCATCTCTGATATTATGATGTCGGTTTCATTGCAGAACTCGCCTCAAAACAGGTCCGAGTGAATTCTGTCAAGTACGTAATGTTTCTTTATTCCATGGCCAGCGAAGCCTTGATTAACTTTTTAATGTTCTAATGTACCAGTATGTCACATATCATTTTGAGACATATGTAAAAGTCAATATACATAAATGTCAAACAGAGACAACTAAATGAGCAGTGCGCACAAAAATATTTTCATCAGCATTTATACAGGAATATAATCAGTGTTTTTCTTGTTCCATTGGATGGTAAGTTGGCAGGCACTTAATTATTTATCATCTGCAGGCAGGGAAAAATTATTGTTGTGCTCAATAGATAAGCAGAACATGTGAGCTGGGGGAATAAATATTCATTTATTTTCCACGATGTTCCCAGGGGAGAACAATCATTTGCTGATAACCCATGGAGTTTTGTAGAGTAGAGAGGACAGTTGAAGCTTTGATAGAGGAACGATAGTGGACAGTAAGGAACATGTTTGCATAGTATTGTAGCTGTAGGGCTTTTGCAAAGAAATTTACCAATCAAAATTTTAATTTGTAATACCTTGTAATACATCAGAGTAAAAATATTCTGGTCACAGTTTCTTGATATTGCTAGTTTTCTGGCACCTGATCAAAGTACTCTCTTGAAATTTCATCAAACCTGTCCTGCCAAATACGTACTGTGGCATGACTTAGACATAAGTCTGAGGCCCATTCACATAAGTACTGACACATTTCGTAGGCACACAAGTTTTAAGTTTGTATCGTGAACATTGTTTCTTTGAACATTGTTTCTATAGAAATAGAAATAAAAATTTGTAGTTAACAAAAACTGCAGTCTGGGACTGGTCCTAGAATGTGTTTTAGCCATCTAGGACCGGTCCCAGAAAGTGCTTTATTTTGCCATATGGGACCGGTCCGAGAATTTCCAAGATGTACATTGTCTGTGGTCTGGGACCAGTCCCAGTCTGCATGTTTTATAAACTTGGAGTCCCAGTTTGCATCCCAGATTACATTTCTCATACCCTTACATTATGTAGATACAAAGACTTAGCTGGGACTACGAGAAGGAAACTTTTATCAAATAAGCTGAGGCACAGTTTACATACCATTGTAATTAACATACAGTAAACTGTAAAAGCCATCTAAAACCATCTATAACATAACAAACATATGGAAGCTTAAAACTGTGCTCTTTTTCTTAACCCTTTATAGCCCAGGTGTCATTGTGACAGAGATTTTCAGATATTGCGGAATGGATGAAGAACAGTTCAAACAGGTAAGAACAGTGTATTCCTGCATCTTGTCTGAGATGAAATTTGCAATACAGGAGTACTAAAGCGCCTTTTTTTGTTGATGATGTCATTTAGAGCTTAATATAAAACTTACAGTTTGAGTTCACCAGTCTGGTTGAGGGACAGTTCCTAATTCCTTTCAAAAATCTGACAAAAACCTAGTTCTTTGTAAAAGTTGGTTCATGGTTTATATAATCGTTTAAATTGTGATATTTTTTTTTTCGTTTGCATTTTAGAGGGCATTTCTCTAAATATCTGTAATTTTTCTGTCTTATAAATCTTTTGCTGGATTGTTCCCAAGAATTGCCGCTTCTACTTTAGGGCATTTTAGTTGTGCTGATTTTACACATTTTTTGTTTTCTTCTAGGAGCATGTTGAAATGCTTAGAATTTGTTCTGTCAACACTGCCAGTATATATATTGCTTCTATTGTGAACAGTGTGTAAAATCTCAACTCAAAGATATCAATAACAATGTAACTAGTTGGACATGTTAGCTTCACATTGTTTTTCTCAAAATATTCTCACAAAATGTATTTCTTATGCTTTTAGATATGGTTTTATGTGGCATGGCCTTTGAAATTTAAGAATGGATGGCTTTGTCTTTTTCAATGTGTGACACATCACAGAAGGCCTATATCAGCCCTCAGGTCACTTAGTTCTAGATCTCTGTAAAGTGTCACTTCCATGACACAATTCTAAATGTTGGCGAATTACTTTCTATACTTAGATTTGTGAGTAAACAAGTGCAATTTTCACTTTCAAAGCGCTGTCTCACATTCTTGGATTTAAATTATTATATACCCATTCTAATCAAAAATTTGTAGACCACATTATGTATAGCTTGCATTCAGCCACTAACAAATCTATCTCTCATTTCTGTCACCCAGTACTTGGAACACTGCAAGACTACCCATCCTCTTGGTCGTCCAGGACAAGTTGATGAGGTTGCCAAGGCAATAGCATTCCTTTCATCCGACGATGCCTCTTTCATCACTGCAGCACAGCTGCCAGTTGATGGAGGGAGTCAAGCACTATGTCCAAGATAACAGAATCTATAGTTTTGACGGAGAACTTACCGTATCATAAGCAGATACAGGCTTATGCATAGTGTTTCCAGGAAAGATTTTGAAAATCAGACTGTAACAACAATAGCTTTCAAGTTTCAATATTGCTTCTCAGTTGTTTTGATTGTTACATTACAGTCTTTAAATCATTCTTTTCTCTCTTTATTGTAAATTGATAAGCCAATACGTAACTTAATCACATCACTTTTAATAGCAATGCTTTTCATTGTGTGAGAAATCTTTGGCAGGTCAGGACCAGTCTACAAGAACATTTGATCAAGAAATTATCAAAAGATTATAAATTTGTCTTTAATTCTCCTACCTTAGTGAGTTTTATCCATGTTTATTTATATTACCCTGTATGGTCTTGCCTTAAATATGATATGTGTGATTTTAAACCCATTTCTAGCTCACTTGTACACACACGTGCCAGAGCTAATGTCTGCTAATCAGCGATGTCTTTCTATTTGTCAGTCTGTCTGTCTGTGGGCCTGATATCTACAAATCGGCTTATCAGATCAGGATCAAATCAGGTACATAGATTCTATTTGAGAATTTCAAGAACAGATTAGTTTTTGGTTGGTTTGGCTTGCATATACTATGCTCAATTTAGAAAAAACAGACGTACAATGAGAAGGCTGCACAGAATTGGATGAGATTTGCTACAAATATTGATCACACAAGGATCTATCCGCCATAAAAGACTTAAAGGTGTAACATGAAAGTTAATTGCTAATTTGCATATTTGATGAACTTTCCTAGTTAGGGCTATATATATCTCGTTTGACTCAATCAAAATTGACGAAATCTGGTATGTATATTGAAATTATCATGATTTTACATTACTAAGGGTCATAAAGTGTTATTACTTTAGCCGACTCCCTAATTTGCATATTTAATGAACTTTCCTTTTTAGGGTTATATATCTTGATTTACCGACAAAAGTTGACGAAACTTACTATGTGCACTGAAGATACTATGATACAACATTATTGAAAGTATTTCAGCATTTTTTCTTCAGCCAGTTTCTAATTTGCATATTTAATGAACTGTCCTAATTAGGATTATATGTCTTGATTGACCAGCCCAAACTTGATGAAACTTGCTATGTAAATTGAAGATACTAGGTTAAAACAATATTAAAAGTCATAAAGCATTTGTACCTAATCATTTCCAAATTTTCATACTTAATGAACTTCCTAATTTGGGATATATACCTTGATGAACTTCATGAAATTTGGCGAAACATGCTATGTACATTGATGATACTAGGTTAAAACAATATTGAAAGTCATTTAGCATTTTCACTTCAGCTAAGCACTAATTTGCATATTGAAGAAACATTCCGAATTAGGGATATATATATGGATTGGCATAACAAAAGTTGACGAGCGCCATTAGTATGGTTCATTACTACACACACAAGATGACTTTTATATACATCTAGTATTTGCCAAGTGGCCGATAAGTATTTGTGTTTCTATTATCACCCCGGTTTATTTACCGACACATTACACAGCACAGTCGCCTTAAATGAAATACTGTTCATTTTCGATGACATTGTGGTTTTAAATCTAGTTCCACTTTTCTTTGGTTAATAAAGTTCTTGAGGAAATGCCAAAAGTGTGGTTTATTAACATTATACCATGCGCTTACTTGTGCGATTAATAGAATCATACACCCCCAAGGACCTGGAATCAGATTTCTCACACTCGTTGGGGATATTTTGTCTCACACTGCGGCTCGTGTGAGACAAAATATCCCCAACTCGTGTGAGAAATCTGATCCCAGGTCCTTGGTGTGTGAGATTCCTTTTCTCACATGACCATAAAATGCGTTAAATTAACATGGGCACGTACAACATAATCCAAAATCGTGACAACTCTGTCGTCTGCCACTGTACTTTGACCTGCTTACTTTGTAGTTTCGGCCCGTGTGTTACTCGTCGTGCCATTAGATAACATATTGCGCGCGGAACGAAACAGGCTGTTCATTATCCAATCAGAGCTCGTGTAATATTTACTGCAGAGTGTGGGACGATTTCTGAGAGTGTGGGATCGATTTGTCCCACACTGTCGATCCTGCACTCCCAGTTGCCAGGAATGTGAGAACAATAGATTCTCACGTTCCTTCAATATCTTTAGAAAATTGCATTTTATTGTGGTAGGTTTATACTATCAAAAACCAGCACTCGATTGCTCTTGTTTCATTTGTATCATTCAGCACAGAAAAATGAAGTTCCTTTCATTGATGCACATATCAAACACGTTAACATGTATATTACCGATATGGCAATTTTGTTTTGTTGGTCAGCCACAAAATTCTCCAGGTCATCTGAGGAAAATGTTGCGAAACAGCTCTGGTGGCCATCTGTTGATGACATTGCGTGAACGCTGTCGTCTGCTACAGCCTCGTGTGCAGATGGCTCGCTCATCGAAGTCTTTCGCTAACTGTATCGCTGTCAAGTCAGTTCTTCTCCAGAAAATATGTCGACGAGCGTAAACAGCCGATAGGTTTGTAATGGCCTGAATTCTCCCGTTACAACATAAAAGCGGTCATCCTCCGTGTTTTTGTTGCCGACGCTGACCGTACTTAAATCTAGAACAACCTGTTCACTCTGCAGTTCAGTCGTTTGTCTGCTACAGTGCCAGTTGTACATATTACGCGATGTTCCATTCGTCAAATAATTCGTACAGAGAACTAGGCACTGACTAGGCGCTGAGCAGAATTGACCAATCAACATACGTTTCACATACGAGGTGTTCGTTCGCGCAACAATACAGAGTGTGAGAACAAATTGATCTCACACTGGTGTTCTCACACTCCCAGCGCACTGGGGACGTGAGAATTACAATTCCCCATGCACAGTGCATGTTTTAAAACTGCATTACACTGACGTTGTCTTCCTGTTCATCAAGATCATCACTGATAAATATTATCGGTATTCTTTCTTTGTAAGGTCGTTTCAAGGATTAGCTAAGCAAGACATAAATGTCAAGCAATTTCTGTATTCCATAACAAACAATTACATCCATGAATATATATATATATATATATATATATATATATATATATATATATATATATATATATATATATATATATATATTTATAAGCAGATTACTTCAAGTACAAAGTAATGAAATCTATTACTTAAGTTTCATGCATCATATCCGAAAATATCTCATAACATCTCTGCCAAATCAATCCTGGCACATATCAAATAGCATATGGATGTATTCAGAGTAAATTGACAGCGAGACAGACAGACAGACAGACAGACAGACAGACAGACATACATACATACATACATACATACATACATACATACATACATACATACATACATACATACATCCATCCATCCATCCATCCATCCATCCATCCATACATACATACATACATACATACATACATACATACATACATACATACATACATGCATGCATGCATGCATGCATGCATGCATGCACACATACAGAATTGAAAAAAGTTGAGGGTGAACATTATAAACCCGATCGGTCGATCGGTGAAGAAGAGATACAAGTTATATGACAACATTGAATGTATGCTGTAGGTATGACAACTCTATCCGTGTTATAGAATAGGCCTAAATCTTCTGTAGCGCATCAAGAAAGAGAGCTTTCTGCTATAACGGAAAGGAAGTACATGTATTAGAAAGAAGGATGACAGTCAAACACAAGGTGTTCGAAGCTTGTGAAAGATCTCATGGTGAAAATAAGCCGTGGAATCAGTGATGGATTCAGAGAAGGTTGTCGATATCGCTGCAATGGGTTCGCAAATCATGTTGATGTATTTTAAGCGCACAGTGTTGTAAAATCTCACAATACTGTAGAATTTAGTAAAGATTTTAATCTACACTATTGCTTGATTTGTAACTCTTGCGAAGATTGCATAAAATGCAGAAATTATCTTAGATTCAATAAAAACAAGGATAGTTTTTAACCACAGCAAATTCATACAGACAAGTACCATTTTGCTTTCTCATTCATTACACGGGACGAATCGTGTCGTTTCTGTGACTCACTGAGTTGTAGTGATGCATAGATTCGCCATTAGTGCTGCTGCTATTCAATAATGGTATTGTTTCTGCACTTTGGCTGGTATCTTCCTGTGCTGAATACTCTCTGTTGATACCATCCTCTGCACAAATAGAGGTAAGTTCATGTTCATGAGAGTGCCAATCGTCCCACATGTCTTTGAGTAGCTTCTTCTTGTCACCGTATTCCGCCCTAGTGGTACTGAGGGAAGCCATACTCCAAAAGAACTTTGTAAAGTCAAGCCTACAAGATGAAGAAGTAAACATCCATGAGATGTACAGAAAACAAATGGCGCGGTCAAAAGCACAATGACATGCTCGCACACAAATTCATAGAATGCAGGCAAATGTGATGTGGTAACATGTACACCTGATAATGCTTTCTAAAAACGACGTCCCGTGCGATGAAACTAGATAGCCTGATGGTAATAAGAGAGCTGTCATTATTTACGGCCTGTGGGGTCGGAGGAATGTGAGAGGGTCACACAAAAAAATTAAAGCTAGAATGACGGGGTTGCTCAAAATGTTGAGAGAAAGAAGGAGTTACTCAATTTTTGGTGCAAAATCAATTGAAACCCTTCTTAGATTGCATCATTTCACACATCAATTTCTCAAAATTTTCGATGCGAGAAGGGTGACACCCCTTTCTTGCTCTCCCCTTGGGGTGTTCAAACAGATTGGACGTTGGACGTCGGACGTTTGATTTTAATTTCTAGGAAATATAACATGGTTTACCCACCTTAGAACCACTTTTGCAGTCATGCCCAGAATTTCTATGGCGTGAAGTGTATCGGAATCCTCAGCAGGAGTGTGTATTCTGTACAGTTTTAGGCTGAGATAGACCGTGTCAGCCAAAAACTCAGTCAAGTTGGTCAAACTTGCATAATAAAATACGCACGTTGCCACATAACGACGTGTACTCGAACCATAATGGCGGAACGAAAGCGGTCCATTTTCATCCGATATTAAGAGTAGAACAAACCCTGAGGTCAGATCAAGCGGTAAGATGAAGTACCTCAAGGGGGCTTTGTGTACGCCATAGTAGATTGTACCGCTGACTGATATCACAAAATTGTACACACAAACCACCAATAGAATTAGTGTCCGTGACCGTGTCCAGGCCTTCGAAAACGGAAAAAAGGCCAAAGTTTTGACATTTGGCAGAGAATGCTCGACCGTAGAGTTTTCGGTAAAGCCGTACAGAAGTATGGTAACGCTGACTAGCATGAACGACAGTATCGGGTACGTGATATCAACAATATCCGAGAAAAGTAAGTAGTTTTCACATTTGACGAGATCAGAATTCTGTGATGAATATCCATGAAAACACACCACGAGTATTACAAAGTTAGCCGCCATGAATATGAAGGCAGCGAGCATAGCAACAGTCAAAATGCACCATGATTTTCTGAGTTCAGACAGTCTGGTCTCCATGTTACCCTTTCTGGTACCGCTTTTCAGAATATCCAACGGACGAAAGATTTACAGCTCCGTTTACCTAGACGAACGACCGCCATTGGTAACAAGCTACCCTCTTGACTCCCGGAATCAGTTTATTAGCCATAGTGCAAAGTACTGGCCGGTCAGGTTATCGAAAGAGACTGATTTGACAAACAGCAACGATTACGATCAATAAATCTTTTTTTTAATAATATGTCGTCTGCTCTTTGGTCGTATTCAGTGCACTGTCATAATTATAAAATAAAGGCAAAGGTGCGGCTACGTAGTAATACGGCAACAACAGGTGTACGGTGTGGAACTTGACCAGGTTTATAGACTGTGGTGCCGTGCGGGAACGGCCTATCACGGCCGACCCTAGGCCTAGGTGAAAGTGTCTCTCGAGAGACCGTAGGCCTCCCTGAGAGATGGGGCTCGAGTGAATCGGCCCCTTGATCACGAAAGTAACCTCAATTTATGCATTTACAGTTCTTTGTCGGCTCAATCGTCTTAGAAAGTACAATAAATATAACTTTGAGTTCTACCGACTTTTCTATTGCCCGGATTCTCCACCATGTCATAATTATAAAATAAAGGCAGAGGTGCGGCTACGTAGTAATACGGCGACAACAGGTGTACGGTTTGGAACTTGATCAGATTTATTGACTGTGGTGCCGTGCGGGAATGGCTTATCACAGCCGACCCCAGCCTTGGTGAAAGTGTCTCTCGAGAGACCGTAGGCCTCCCTGAGAGATGGGGCTCTGTGTAAATCAGAATCTCGAGTAGAACTTTGAGTTCTACAGACTTTTGAGAAGAAGCAATGTACAAGTTATCAGTTTGCCCACATAACACTGTTGTTTAAGATCCAAGCCGTGAAAGTATCAAAAGCACCCTACCAGCGTCTTTCTATTGTCAAACTTTGTACACAAGGGCATCTATGAATAATCATTAGGATTCATACTATACGGGTTCCTGAATGGCGCCATCATTTAATTAGAACAAAGAATTGTGAAAATGCATCTTCCCGCCAATTTTGAAAGATATGCGGGACATAATCTCATGCCCATGCGATTTTTAAGAAGGTCAATTTACAGCAATTGAGATAATTATAGAAATATGACAGCACTGTGGCTTAGATGTGCGACTGTTTTAAGCAAAATTTCTTAGCAACGTAACGCCAAGACCCATTCATTTTATCGATTTGCAAAGATGACGACGCAAACTCATATATTACATCTATGCAGTGTATCTCAACAAAGTATAACCTTCAGCACAAGCGTCAACAGCCTAAGTCGAGTAAAGTACAGAAGTGAGGTGGTCAAAAGTACAAATAGTATATTGCAGAAAAGTACAAAAAAACACATGGACGTGACGTTTCTTCGTTAAGTCAGTCTGGAAATTGAAATTTGTCCAAAATGTTCCCTTGTGTCGAAATTATCATGTCCTTGTTATAATGATTTGGTTGATTGCTACAAGATGAGGATGGATAAAAGTAAAATGTTGGTTGAACGGCCTTTTCACAAAGCTATATGTTAATGTAGGATTAATTCGAAACTTTGGAGGCTATTACGTACTATGTTTCATGGTCAACATTGAAAAATTGTCGTGGGTACATGTACTTCAGAAAACTTCCCCATATATAATACTACAGGGAATTCGCTAGGGTAGTGTACTCTCTACGGCATTATTCCTTATTTACACCAATGATTTATTCACTGAGCTTGAGTCCAGTACAGTCGGTTGTTTTATCGGCTCATCATTTGTAGGCGCACCTGCACTTGCTGATGATATTTCAATTTTGACACTACTCGTTCTAGTCGCCAAAAACATGTCAACATTGTTAGTAATTTGTGTTCCCTTTGGAGACTGAAACTTTCAACAAGTAAGAGCCGTCTTATTATTTTCGGAGAAAAGAAATCTGAACACAAATGTAGACCTATGCATTGTGCTGTATTTTTAAATAACGAGGCAATGCAAGTTCGAATCGATTACCACTGTTGGCATGCAATTCAACAGTACTTTATCATCTCTAGATCGGACAGTTTCTTCATGTAAAAAAGTAAGATCTATTCTTAATTCTCTGCGTAGCTCTGGTGTTGGACCAAATGGCATAAATCCTATCATTGGTGGAGAGGTTTGGAAAAAATATGTATGCCTGCAGCTTTCCACACATGTGAACTTTGGACAATTTCTGATACTGAAATGTTAATGTTAGAACGGTGCCAGCGATATGCTGCAAAAATAATACAAGGTTTACCGACAAGAACTTCATCGGATATCGCTATAAGTACGATTGGCTTGTACTCAATGGAAGCACACTTAGATTTATGTAAATTAAGAGTTTTGGAACATTGTGTCGCCTTAGTAACTCTGCTATGTGCAAAAAAGTCTTCCTACATCGTCACTTTGAATTCAAACTATCAGTCATTGAAAGTCAAAGAGGCTTTTTTCCTGATGTGTTACGTATTTTAGCAAAAATATGACCTCTTATGTTTTCTGGAAGAATTCTATTTGTCAGTACTCTTTCCTAACAAAACAACGTGGAAATTAATAGTTAGTTAAAGATGCTGTGTATGAAAGAGAAAATGTCTTGCAGAAGGGCAGACTTGATAGTAAAAGGGAATTTGATTTCTTTCATACTGAGCATCCAAACATTGAACCACTTTTGTTATTGCGCTTTGTTAGAATGTTTCCTTTCTCAAAGATACTGCGATGTATATTTTACAGATCCTTGCAAATCTGGAAATATCACACTGTCCAAAATGTGAGGAAGACACGAGTAATTTGCTTATCCATTCTGCTGTAACTTGCACGACCACAGAACAACAGAGGAATGATCTTTGGTCTAAGTTGATAAACCACACAAGTGTGCACTTTACAGTTTTCCTTAATGATCTCAGTCATGCATATTTTGCTTTAGCAATGCTTGGAAACGAATATGTCATCAACAATTTCAGCTCTGAAGATAGTACGTTTCTCATTAAAACTTCCCTGGAATTTTTCCAGACAATATTTTTGCATTAATTAATTACTTTTTTCTCTTTGATTTAACTGTTGTGACTCTTAAAGTGTAAAAATGTATACTGCTGTGACTCTTCTTTATAAAGTAGGAAATAAAGAAGCAACAACAACAACTGCATGCTACGATTCTTCTTTTGTCTCAAACCCACGCCATGGAGTAAATTAGAATGATAATAACAGCTCCACGTTATTTGATTATGATTGGTTGAAACACAATAGAACACGGGGGTAGTACGCAGAATACCTCCATGAGAAATATAAGTTACTGGGTAACTTCTTCTCTTAAATGTGTAAATGAGCGAGACCATGCTGTCGATACTGTGCTGGTATTTCGTGGCGCCAGCATTGTTAGAGTCCAAACAAAGAAAAGTTGCAGCTTGATCAATCACGTCCACGGACGCTAATGTATTGTGAGCGTGGAATATTAATTTTCGTTAATAGTAATAGTAATAATTATTTATTTATAAAACGTCAATATCCACAACAAAGTGATCAAGGACGCTGTGATAAAAATACATATCACACAAAGCAATTAAAACAGTAAAAAAAAACTACAATAAAACCATGTAAAACCAAAGTCTAAAAAGCAGATTAGGCTAGGAGAAAGTATGGGAGTATGGGAGCTTCTACACTGAACGAACGATCTCCATACTTCTTTGTGCGCGATCGCACTGAACAAAGTCTGAACTGGTCAGCTGACCTAAAGTTACGACATGGAACATAGAGTGAGATCATATTTGAAAGATAACTGGGAGCAAGCCCGTGAATACTCTTAAAAGTCAGGACTAACATCTTAAATACAATGCGCTAAGTCACCGGTAACCAATGAAACTGGTACTGAACAGGGGTGATATGAAGAGAGATTTTTGAATGAGTTACAACTCTTGCAGCCATGTTTTGAATACGTTGAATCTGGATGATTAAATTATTCGGAAGTCCATACAACAGAGACTTACAGAAATCAATACGAGATGTGATAAAAGCATGGGCAAGTTGTTCTGTGGCAGACCTTGATAAATATTTACGAATACGTGCAATGCGTCGTAGATGAAAGGTTGCTGTACGGCAGATCTCTGAAACTTGAGATCTCAGTGTGAGACGAGAGTCAAGGATGGCGCCCAAGCTTTTGGCCTGATGGCGAACAGGAATTTTGGCATCTCCAACACAAATTTCTGTGATATTTCTATCTGATGGACTATCCGAGGAGAAAATTATAAATTCTGTTTTATCATCGTTTAAAGGGAGAAAGTTTGTAGACATCCAGAGTCTGACATCTGAAATGCAATTTTCAAGATTTGAAAATCATTCTATTGGCATTATCCCTGGTGAAAGACATATACAATGTTAAATCATCAGCGTAAAAGCTATAAAGACATCCATGACCGGCAACTAATTTACCGAGCGGAGAGGTATAAACATTGAAAAGAATGGGATCTAACACTGATCCCTTAGGTACTCCAGTATCAAGTGGATGAACTAATGATTGAGTGGAATTTATAAGAACACACTGACTTTGATTTGAAAGATATGACTCAAACCACTTAAGTGCATGACAAGAAAGACCAAATTGGTCTCTTAAACGATCTAATAGAATAGTGTGGTTGACAGTATCAAATGCAGCAGAAAGGTCAAGTAAGACCAAGAATACATCCCACTTATCATCGAGGGCAAGCAAAATATCATTTGTTACCTTTAAAAGAGCTGTTTCAGTACTATTGTCCTGGCTTGTAAGCAGATTGCATTAGTTCATCTAATGAATGGCTGACAATGTAGGTATTTAATCTGTCAGCAACAATACGTTCTAGAATCTTCTTTGCGCCAGTTTGGAAGATCATGACAAAAAATATGATTAGAAAAATCGCCTTCCTATCTTAATTGTTTAGACACATCGAATCGAAGTACGGCATACAACTGCCTTATTCGTTTCACCGTCTACTTAATTACAAATTTTAACCATCAAATATGTTGGGAACTAATTCACATATGAATTTTAGATTGTATGAAGAAAAATGTTCGTTACTGACATCGCAATGAGGATGCACAAATATATTTATCAAACGCGCCATGACTTGTTGAAAAACTGGGTAAGCATTTGGCAGCCTTATTCTGTACACAGAGGAATAAACTCGCCATTCGAAAATAAAATAATTACAAGATGTTTTCTCGCCCGTATACACATGCAAAGCAGAGGTATCAGCTTAGCCTGGTACTGCACTATCCATGGGTAGCCCCTACGTTAAAGTGATCTTCTGTGTCCGAAGCTGTTGAAATATAGTGCTATTTGTGGATTGGTGATGTATCAGTGCTTGTGAGTTTAAATCTCGATGCGGGTTTGGTCAACGTACATTTTTTTGCTTACATTTGGTACATCGATCGTATCATCTGCACCAAATGTAAAGGAATATACGTTTTCCATGATGAGTTGCGCAAAGGTTGTCTCTGTTGTAACTAATCAGTTGTCAGTTTCGAAGTAGAGGTGACTTATTCTGCAAGTTGTTGTTTACATCTGGTGCAAACAGTAAGATACTTTGCCAATGATGACCTGCAGCATAAATCACAAATTATTCAAAGCCTTAAAATATTACAAAGTGATATCACTCCGTTACGAGCAAATTTCTGATGAATATTCATGAGGCTTTTATATATGCGTCCATGGATGTTGATAACTGAAGTGTCATGCCATGGCTTTGTAAGATGTGACACGAACCAAGGTACCGTCACTACACAACAGCAAGTCGAGTGTATTTCTACACAAATCTTGGTATTATTTGTCGGCTCATCAATTATACTCATAACACTTTTGTTATGCCAACTTATGACCCTGTGGTAGAGCCCTTGGTCGCGTTGAGGTGTACGGTCGACGTGTTGTTGGTTCTCTTCCAACATTATGTATTTAATATGTGGCAACATGAACTCATCCTGCAAATCATGCCTTGTTCACGTGAATTGGACAGACCGACAAGTCAGAATATCTATTCTTTCTGCTCGTAGGTTTGACGCGAATGCCCCATTGATATGTCATTGATGGACAAAAATGATATAATGAAAATAAAGAATTTTTACAGAAGTTTTATTAACAGTCAAATTAGTTATGATCAATTCAGTTAAGAAAAAATCATAAATTAATTAATTTATTTACGCATTTGTTATGAGTAGTAACGCCCTATAACCCCGTGGCTTACTAAGTCACTTTTAGATTCAAATGGACCTGTTTCATGGCCGTCGCAAACACACAAACGAGGCACTCTTCACATGATCACACTATGGATCACTTGACACAATCGTTTACGGCGCGTCCAATATTCAGTATTTCAAAATTCGTGTTATCTAAAGATTATTCTAGGGTTTATACTGAGTTCTTGGAGTACAAACCTCTCTTAAATCCTACAGGACTCTGTTCTCGACGTATTTATGGCCGACCTGATCTACAACCAGTCCTGTGTAATGTTTATTGAGTGAACGTGTGTTTTTGTTTGAATGTAAGGGACGTAACAGATGTCACAATCGTCTTTTAATTACATTGTAAAGATTGAGGAAAGGCTTATGCAGGAGGTTAAATCACAATATTTGTTTTGAACAATTCCATTTAACAAGCGAACAATCGGTCCGAGTGTTTAAACTATTTATGACAGATGTTTTGACGAACGTGGAAATTTTTGATAACTCACTTTAGGATGGTCTGATAAAAATAGCAAAAATAGCTATGAAAATTCATACACAATTGAAGATTTCATCATAATTTGAACATACCAAATTAAGATCATCCCTGGGAACATGTCTACCAAATATCAAAGCTATAAGACTATGGTTTTTGAGAATAAATTTTTTGACCAAAACTGGTAATAAAGTATCCCCCTAGAATACAAAACTTCAGATTTCATCATAATTTCAATGCATGGGGCCCGGTGGCACCAACGTCCCCTGTACGTTCCCAGTGTTAATAATTTAAATGAATGTGAAGTACTGAATAATGGCAAAAACTCGAAATGTTTGGACAGAAATTAATTTCGCTAACATACATGAAAGTTATGTAAACTGGTTGGTAAATGAACTACTATGGCAAACACATGTGATTGTCAGGAGTTTGAATATGAAAATTCATGTATGAGTCTAAGTATCAACAGCCTTTGATATGTTTGAAGGTGAAGAAAGACATACGACTCGTTAGGATGAAAGGCCAAGTAATTCAGCTAAAGCTGAGTGACAGGAAGGGAGGATAACACTCTCCTGGCTGACTAAGACTTTGATGTAGATCATTCCTAAGCTATCAGACGAGTTGTTTCAGATAAAGAAACTTTTTGATCCAAAAATATGAAGTTGCAGATTTTATCACAATTTCAATTTATCATATTATGAGATAAACCCTAGGAACCTGTATACAAAATATCAAAGCTATCAGACAAGTGGTTTTTGAATAACAAAAGTTTTGATCAAAAATGGCAGACATAGACCCGAAAACACATTTAGATTACCCTGTGGAACCTGTATATAAATATTAAAACTATCAGACGAGTAGTTTTTAGGAAACAATTTTTGGGACCAAAAATGACCAAAAAGTACAAAATTGTAGATTTCACTATAATTATCACATTTTGATCATCACTATGAGCCTTTACATAGACATCAAATCTATCAGACAAGCGGTTTTGGTGAAATAATTTTTTTACCAAAAATGACAAAAATTGCCTTAAAATACAAATTTGCATATTTCCGCACAATTTGAACAAATCTGATAAAGGTCATGCCAAAGGACCTATATCCCCAATAACAAAGCTGTCAGACCAGCAGTTTTGAAAAAGAAGCTTTTTAAAGATTTTTTTAACCAAAAAATGACAAAGATTGCCTTAAAAACACAAATTTGCATATGTCATCACAATTTCAATAAATCTGAATAAGATAATCTCTAGGGGCTTGTATACCAAGTATTAAAGCTGTCCGACAAGTCTATAAGGAGGAAAAAATTTCTGCCCTAAAATAGGAAAATTAGTCTCAAAAATACAAATTTGCATATTTCACTCCAATTTGAAAAAGTCCGATGAAGGTTTAATCCCTGGGGACCTGTACTCGAAATATTAAAGGAATCGGACCGGCTGTTTTGAAATAGAAGCTTTGAATATAAAAAGGTGACGGACGCCGGACAACGGACGCCGCCACACAGCCAACTATTTATAGATAAGCTTTGCGTCGCTGACAGAGAAGCTAAAAATTAGTGGAGACATATAATAGTGGATAATGATTTCATGTTCATGATAGGGGCGCTGCACAAGTCCCCATATTTCTTTCTGCGCGCGCGTCGACATCGACGTCGCACAAAACTTACGTTTACGTACCACAAGTGATCCGCCCAGCAAGGCAGATGCATACCGGTACAGGGTATGGCCGGCACAGGGCAAGGTATATCGCTGATGTACGTCCAATAAATGGCTTCCTTGAGAGAAAAAGTTGCACTGATAACAGGTAAGCATAAACTAGGCGTGTACCATACAGTTTTTGGCCATTTGTATTATCACACTTTGATATGTTCACCGATTTCACCGTGCATTCCATGAGGATGTGACACTCATGTATGTAGTTATGTACACAAAATTGGTTGCGCTTCGCTCATACACGATCCCCGGAAGACAGGAGACACCACGAAAGATTTTGTGATCAGTTTATTGATTTCCATTTTCACAGATCACGGTTCGAGCATATTATTGTTTATCATTTAGTTACCATTTCTCGAAGTTCAGTATAGATAACTAAATCATGATACACAATACTTGTAATATGCGGTGGTCGTCACACCTAGTACGAGCGTACTTTGTACCCTCGAAAAAACTCACCGCGTTTATTACATAATTACCCCCTTACAACGTATTGTCAAAAGGCAGCGGACTTCTATTAAAGACCTATAAAACTGCATTACAAGATTTAGAGAATATACACATTGAAAAAATAAAATAAATAAATAAACTTGTGTGGACATCGTGGAGTTTCGACCGAGACTGAAGACGAAAGACCTTTTTATACACCAATATACATACGCATTCAACACCTGGTGACACAAGTGTCGATCGAATGAATTCTCTTATGTAACGAATAGATAGTAATTATACGCTAATCTTCGAAACGCATATAATTGTTCATACATATGAAGATCGGGATGAAGATAGACATGGTGAATATTGTACAACAAATTAAATGGCTAGTATTACATTTTGATTTGCGAGGTTTCTTATTCCTGTTTGCTATCATGCTGTAGCTCCTTGTCAGAAGTCACAGCATAGGACTGAAGGAGCCGCTCCTAACGTAAATACCTGAATGCTTCTTTTAAGACCCGGACACAGTTAACGGGGAGGGGGTGCGATTCAAAAAGTGGATGCATGGAAGAGGAGACCCAACCTCCTAACCTTTTGCGTGTGAAATGGTGACCTCCCAAATTC